>NC_091357.1:350107-467607 GCF_038502225.1 Cherax quadricarinatus | reverse complement strand
TCGAACTAAGATTAAAACAACATAAATATAGCATTAGAACTGGACAAGATTCCAATGCTCTATTTATTCATGTAAGAGATTTTAACCATCCAATTGATTTTCAAAAAGTTGAGAAAGTAGTATCAAGCAAGTCCTTGGTCGACAGGAATATAATTGAATCTTGTTTCATAAAAAGCAGTTTTGACAATAATATGAATATTTCCTTTGGTTTATCATTTATAATTAATAGAATTTGGGAAGAATTTAATAATACACTGGACAAATAATAATTTTTAAATTTTCTTGGGTAGAATAGTTTGTGGGTGAGTTGTGCAAAGGACCTATCCAAGTTGGGTCGCCGCGCGTCACGTGTTTAACCGTTGTGGGATCTGATAGTGAGGTGCTGGCCAGACCCCTAATATAGCTTCCTTGGATGCTTTACTTTCATAGTTCCTTGATAATGTGAGTAGTCACGAAAGCGCTTGGAATTTCTCTATTCTTTCAGAGTGGTTGTTTTGTATATATATATATATATATATATATGTATGTGTATATATATGTATATATGTGTATATTTATATATATATGTATATATGTGTGCAAGGAATTCGCGAGAGCATGCGAAATATACACAAACACTGATCTCTGGCTGAAGGAGACTCGAACCTTCGAACCTTAGGACAAGGTACGCAGTGCTTTACCAATCTACCCACACTGGACCAATACCTTTTCGTGTAGCATGCGCTACACGTTTGATCCAAGGCAGCCAGCTTTCAGGGAGAAGGCTTACAGCTTTTCATCTCATCCCCTGCATGCATCAGCCTTACTAGAGATTTGAACAATGCAAGGAATTCGCGAGAGCATGCGAAATATACACAAATATGCATTGTTCAAATCTCTGGTAAGGCTGATGCATGCAGGGGATGAGATGAAAAGCTGTAAGCCTTCTCCCTGAAAGCTGGCTGCCTTGGATCTGATTACCTCATACTCCTCCTCTCCTTACGCCTTCCTCTTTGTATTGGACTGATGAAGCCACTGTGTGGCGAAACTTTTCCTGAATAAAGATTCCCATATGCTGCATAAGTGTCTCAATCTTCAAATTGTCCGATGTATATATATATATATATATATATATATATATATATATATATATATATATATATATATATATATATATATATATATATATACATATATATATATATATATATATATATATATATATATATATATATATATATATATATATATATATATATATATATATATATATATATATATATATATATATATATTTATATGTCGTGCCGAATAGGCAGAACTTGCGATCTTGGCTTAAATAGCAACGTTCATCTTGCCATATAGGACAAGTGAAAATTTGTGTATGCAATAATTTCGCCAAAATCATTCTGAACCTAACGAAAAAAATATATTTCACTGTGCTTGTTTTGTATTAAATTATTGAAAAAAATCTAAAATATATTTAGTTAGGTTAGGCTAAAATAAATTATTCTTGTTATAATAAGGTTAGGTAAGTTTTCTAAGATTCTTTTGGAGCAAAATAAAAAATTTTTACATAATCATTAATGAAAAAATATATCTTTAAACATATAAGAGAAATTTTTAGAAAGGACTTAATTTTAAATGAGTTCTTGCTAATTGACCAGTTTTACATATTCGGCACCGCATATATATATATATATATATATATATATATATATGTATATATATATATATATATATATATATATATATATATATATATATTTATATTTATATTTATTTATATTTATATATATATATATATTTATATTTATATATATTTATATTTATATATATATATATATTTATATATATATTTTTTTTTTTTTTTTTTTTTTTTTTTTAAAATATAGGGAAGTACCACCTCTATGGCTGGAATGGGGACCCTCATCCTCAGAGAAGACAATAAACGTACCTCAGAGAAAACTCAAGGTTCTCCCCGGAGCTGTTTGAATATTTTCTTCTCCTACCACCCCCTATATGTTTATTATTCTATGTGAACATTTATTAATAAACAAAATACATTTACAGAAAAAAACATAAACATGAATACAATGGCACAATGTATCAAAGATGATGAATTTCCTCCAGCTCCTCCGAGGCTGGACGTGAGCCAAGTATGCAGCAAGCATTTCCCCTCTGGATGGCGACGCTGAGGCGCTGGAACATGAAAGTGGCTGCCCTTGGGTCCCTGGTGGTGTCGATGAGTCTGGAACCCAATTCTTTAAGGAAACGTGTGGCATTTTTTCCCCATGATCCCAAGGTCTCCGATCCCACTGGGACAAATTGATACTGTTGGCTAATGTCCCTGTACTCGCTGATCTTGTACTCCTCCCTGTGGTCAGCAGCTCCTCCCTGTCGCCCCACACTGTGACGGATATAGGTGTCAGCCAGTGTGGACACACAGGTATAGTCCCATGCTAAGAGCTTGCCATTCTTCCAAGGATAGATGGTGATCCCGTCAGAGCGGTTTGCTGGGTTGTGGGTATTGTTTGCTGCAAGTGATCGTGGCTCCCTCTCGGCAGGGCATCCAGCTGTAGCAAGGGTTCTCTTAATGATGTCGTTGACCTCGTTGTGTCTTGCATGCCAGCCCTTGGTTTTGGAACAGTTAAGACCATGTAGACCGTATTGGTCTGCTTGCACTTCGCCGCAAATACACATATATTCTGTGTGAATTGGGGCAGCAAGGCGCAGAGCCACTGCAATACGGAGGGTCTTAGGGTCGAGTCGCGTTCCCATTGCCGATATGGGAACTGTTTGGAGGAAGTCCCCGGAGTGAGGTGCACTCACAGCCTGGAGACGGGCAATCTCCCTATCTGATGTTGCAGCCCTGAGCATGTTGGCAAGCACCTTTTCAGCAATTGGGCTATCCCATCTTGACTGTTTGTGAGCCAGTGCTGCACTAGGGTTTGGTGCTGGAGCAGCAAGAGTCTCCCATTCGGTGATGGCACTGACATAGCTAGGGTCTTCTATTCCTGCTGAGTCACTGAGGGTGTCAGGAAGAATTTGTCTTATCAACTCGTTTGATGCAATGGAAGAGGATAGGAAAGCTGGTAGAGCAATCTGGGAGGATCTGCGTACTCCTAGCCCTCCAAGCCTGACCGGAAGTGAGGCTTGCAACCACTGTCCATCGTCAAGGGAAAGATTCAATACACTCTCTAGCATGGCCTTCAGGAGAGAGTCATATTCCTTGAGTTTTGGACTGCTGAAGGCTGGGGAGCATCTCAGAAAATAGATAAGTTTTGGCGTTGACAGGCACCTGGTGAGTAGGTAAAAGGCGTCGTGTGTGTCAATGTCTTTCATCCTGCTTTCCATCGTCCGGAGGTCTGAGACTTTTTTTCCTAGGACCAGATCGATGGCATTGGACCCAAGAGGAGCACCGAGGAGAGTGCTATTGGCTGGATCAATGGCTCGTGCTCCTGGTAAAACGGTACTGATATTCTGTATCAACTGTTGATTGGTAGAAACTATTTCACATTTGGTATATATATATTATATATATATATATATTTATATATATATATATATATATATATATATATATATATATATATATATATATATATATATATATATATATATATGCATACATATATATATATATATATATATATATATATATATATATATATATATATATATATATATATATATATATATATATATATATATATATATATATATATATATATATATATATATATTTTATTATCACACCGGCCGATTCCCACCAAGGCAGGGTGGCCCGAAAAAGAAAAACTTTCACCATCATTCACTCCATCACTGTCTTGCCAGAAGGGTGCTTTACACTACAGTTTTTAAACTGCAACATTAACACCCCTCCTTCAGAGTGCAGGCACTGTACTTCCCATCTCCAGGACTCAAGTCCGGCCTGCCGGTTTCCCTGAATCCCTTCATAAATGTTACTTTGCTCACACTCCAACAGCACGTCAAGTATTAAAAACCATTTGTCTCCATTCACTCCTATCAAACACGCTCACGCATGCCTGCTGGAAGTCCAAGCCCCTCGCACACAAAACCTCCTTTACCCCCTCCCTCCAACCCTTCCTAGGCCGACCCCTACCCCGCCTTCCTTCCACTACAGACTGATACACTCTTGAAGTCATTCTGTTTCGCTCCATTCTCTCTACATGTCCGAACCACCTCAACAACCCTTCCTCAGCCCTCTGGACAACAGTTTTGGTAATCCCGCACCTCCTCCTAACTTCCAAACTACGAATTCTCTGCATTATATTCACACCACACATTGCCCTCAGACATGACATCTCCACTGCCTCCAGCCTTCTCCTCACTGCAACATTCATCACCCACGCTTCACACCCATATAAGAGCGTTGGTAAAACTATACTCTCATACATTCCCCTCTTTGCCTCCAAGGACAAAGTTCTTTGTCTCCACAGACTCCTAAGTGCACCACTCACTCTTTTTCCCTCATCAATTCTATGATTCACCTCATCTTTCATAGACCCATCCGCTGACACGTCCACTCCCAAATATCTGAATACGTTCACCTCCTCCATACTCTCTCCCTCCAATCTGATATTCAATCTTTCATCACCTAATCTTTTTGTTATCCTCATAACCTTACTCTTTCCTGTATTCACCTTTAATTTTCTTCTTTTGCACACCCTACCAAATTCATCCACCAATCTCTGCAACTTCTCTTCAGAATCTCCCAAGAGCACAGTGTCATATATATATATATATATATATATAAATATATATATATATATATATATATATATATATATATATATATATATATATATATATATATAAATATATATATATATATATTTATATATATGTATATATATATATATATATATATATATATATATATATATATATATATATATATATATATATATATATATATATATATATAATATAAATATATATATATATAATATTTATATATATATATATATATATATATATATATATATATATATATATATATATATATATATATATATATATATATATATATATATATATATATATATATGTGTGTGTGTGTGTGTGTGTGTGTGTGTGTGTGTGTGTGTGTGTGTGTGTGTGTGTGTGTGTGTGTGTGTGTGTGTGTGTGTAAGAACACCTCGACTAGCCGGGGGATCGAACCCGTGTTGTTTTAGCCCACCTCATGGAGAGCGAAAATTCCACAATGCTCTAACCCCCGGGACCATACAATCCTACAAGAATCACGCACCCAGCAGAGCTAGATGTTGTACCATGACCCGAGGATATACGATGGTGTGAGTGCTTCAGAGTTCATTTTATTTTACTCCCCATTTGGTGTACTAGCCTACACAAGCAGTATATATGTAATCACGAACGAATGATATTTAGTCAATAACAACGCTGTGACTTACCGGGGGATCCAAATCGTCTTAGCTCTGCTGAGTGCATGATTCTTCTAGGATTGCGTTAGAGCGTCGTGGATTTCTCGCTCACTATGAGGTGGGCTAAAATTATACGGGTTCGATCCTATGGCTAGAATTTAGCTAGAAAAATGTGGCGTTAGCTTAGGTTAGGTTTCTCAGTTAGGTCCTAAAATGATCTTTATATTCAAATACATTAATTACGTAACTTTAAAAACTAATAAGAAAGCTGATATAAAAACGTTAATTTTATAAAACTGAAGTTTAAACACTGGAGTAAAAGCCCTGAGTTACAAAAACAGACACCAAATAGCTTATATTCAGTTAATTGTTAAAGCCACGGAGATGAATTTTCAACCCTGTTACATAAAACTGATTTGTAAATCGTGATGTCAGTTACCTAAATTTTAAACCATTGTGCCACAGAGTTGATCAATAAATTCTGATACCCTGATATTAGTGTGTGTATGCTGATGTTAAACAGCTGATATAATGATTTTATTATCTGATGCCATTAAGTGATGTTAAGTCACTAACACTACGAACATGATCTTTTATACCAGAGATAGTGAGGCTGAGTACTATAAAGTGATGTTCTGTTAACTGTTCCAGGAAATAAATGTGTTGGCTGGGAGAACCTGTGTACAGGACGGAGGAAAATGCATTCACGTCGCCACTGTGTGTAGTGCTCCGCTAACTCTCAGTGATGACTGCTCTCCAGGCACCTTCTGCTGTATAAGTAAGTGCGTTCACGTATCCACTGTGTGTCGAGCTCCGCTAACTCTCAGTGATGACTGCTCTCCAGGCACCTTCTGCTGTATAAGTAAGTGCGTTCACGTATCCACTGTGTGTCAAGCTCCGCTAACTCTCAGTGATGACTGCTCTCCAGGCACCTTCTGTTGTACACGTCAGTATTTTTGACAATATTCCTTCAAATATCACAGTCACATAAACCAAGTGACATTCAGACATGCGAATATTATTGGCTCTCTTGGTTTTTTGTGAAACAGAATAAATTACTACTCACAGAGCTAAATTTTCATTATTATAATCAAATAAAGCCCTAAGTTGACAAGGGTCATGCAGCGCTGCTGGGCAGAAAATAGTGCCAGGGCTATATACAGCGAGGTGGATAAAGGATGAGAAGTGAGGGGAGGAAAGGGTTGTAAGGGATGCTAGGGGTTATGAGTCAAAGTTAGTATAGTAAAACAGTTGCTGACTAAAAGTTAAAAAGTGATCGTAAGTCGAAGGCAGGACCGTCTGCAAGAAGAGAAGATAAGGTAGGAGCGGAGGTAGTAAATAAGTCATTATTCACACAGACAGGTATGCTAACATTGAGAAGCGATAAAATCTATGGGCTAGTAGGGTGCTGAAGTCAATGTGTGGAGGCAACAGAAAGTGTGTAAGCAAAGAGGGATCAGAATGCTGTGAAGGAAAAGATTGCTGCGAAGGTTGTGAAAAATAAGAAGGGGGATAAGGATGTGCACAGGTGTCCATTGAGGATTTTGTCTCTGCAATATAGTTGGAGATAGTATCAAGTGTTTCAGCAGAAAAGGTGAGGTAGAGCAAGTAGAGATCGGGGAGACTATGAATGGAACCTAAGAGGCTAGAGAGGGGAGGGGAGTATGAACCTGGAGAGATATGCCGGCAGGGACAGAAGAGTCCTGCAGTGGAACAGAAGAGAAGGCTGGTGGAAGACTGGAGAATAAGTTTTGGGGGTGAGCAAGAGAAGAGGGGATCACACGAGGTGGGGTGAACCTGCACCTTCGTTTGAGAGTTAGAAAAGGGGTGAGAACTAGGCACCGAGACCTCAAAGGAGAACTGTCGGGGAATTGTAAGCACCGGAGGAATGTGAAGAGACTTGGGCTTAGGAGACAGGTTCAACTTCGCAGGTGTTAGGCGTTAAAGAAGGAGCATTTGTGCGAGGCCTCGCAGACTGAGAAACTAGCAGGCGAGAAGATGAAAAGGTAGAGATAGAAAGAGGTGGGAGTTTCAAAGGGTAAATCCGCAAAAGAACTAGAGATGGGGTGACCCTAGAAGATATGGCACAGAGGAGCTGGTAGGAAGGGGAACCGTCAAGGTTGGAGGTCTCCTAGCTACTCGAGAACAAGGGACACGAAGAAGATTCCCCTGAAGGTGGAGCTGAGGGACAGCCATAGCATAAGTAAGGCTTTTACTCTCCTTAAGACAACTGATTTCTTGTTCATTAAGATAGACCTAATATCGGCGGGAAACAGAAGGATGAGGTTCATTGCAATTGAGACAAGTGGGGGGAAGACTGCAAGATGTATCGGGAAGATCCATGGCACCACAGACTGGGCATTCCACCACAGATCTGCAGTATTTAGTGGGGTGTCTGAAGCGCCAGCAATTTTGACACTGTTGGGGAGTAGGGACCACTTTATGGGCCTCTAGGCGATGGCCTGCGATATAAAGGAAGGACGAGAGTTCACAGCAGTCAAAGGTTAAGTGGACGATTTTACTGGGAAAGCATCTCCGCCCACAAGTGGGCAGGACATGTGTATCTACTTTGAGAATTGGACGGCCCTGAAAGGCTAATTGCTCCAAAATTTCGCCACCACAAGGCAGAAAATCATATTGTACAATGGTACACGGTAAAATTACTTTACCACTGCAAGAACCGAGAGTAGTGAGCTTGTGAACTGTGATAGGAACATTATCAATGGAAGAAAGATGAACTGTAACGATATGTGCACCACTTCAAAGAGCTTGAAAGGATATGTTTTGGCCAACGTGTCATAAAACAGCTTTACCAATACTATGGTCTGATTAATAATCAGTTGGAGTTGTCGACTGTAGGGAAAAGCATTACAGTCCACTGTATACTTGTATACATGGTGTGTAGGGAAAGTGGGTATTGCGTAGGTCGTTTCTGGGTGAAATGAGCAGACATTGAAGAACCGTCATCAGCAAATGGTTTGGAACGTTTAGGCGTACTTCCGTGGGCAGCCCGACCTGTTGCACTGTATTTGGGGAAGCCAGATGCATAGTTAAAGGCATGCAAGAGGCAGAGGCACTAGAAGAAATGGAAGGAGCCTCAGTACTTGGAGGAGGTAACGAAGCATCACCAGCAGAAGGTACAGGGGTATGGGAAAAGTCTGGAGAATAGTCCATTAACGAAGCTGGGTCAGCACAGAATGCAGTAACAAAAAGGGACCTTGGAGGAGAAAGGTTATTACAGAACAAAGACTCCATGATGGTGGTACTTCTTTCTTATTATTATTTTAAAGAAAAAAAAGAAAGAAGGAAAAACTAAAAAGGGGCAGAAGAGGGGCAGTCACTAGAAGGCCTGAAAGGGGTGTAAGTTCCCCCTCTCATCCCAGAGGGCCCCGAGAGTGCTAGCAGTACAAATGTAGCGTGGGACCTGTGCCATACCCTACCCTTCACGCCAGTAAACCAGCGCTTCAGGTTAGCAACCTCACATCTATCGAACCACCTCAGTGGACAAAAGAGAGGATGGTTGGAAACCCGCCACAAAGCATACCTCCTTCGGCTGCCACCTCCCAGAACCGACAGGCAGCCTCTGGAGGCACGCTTGTCACCTGCAGAACACCCCGCCCCACCTCTCGGATATCCAAGAAGGGAGCAGGGTGCCTCCAGATTATCCAGATTCCACGGCAAACTACATCATACCCGAGGAATCTCACTGAGCGGGATGAACCCCTGCAAACTTTCCCCACCTAGAAACCCTAATGCCATAGGAGAGGACACCAGAGGCTACAAACGGGGCAGGGGAAGCTAGGGTTGGGAGGGGAGAGGAAAGGGAAAAAAGGGAGGATGGAGAGGATGGGATAGGGAAGGGAGGACTGAGGAATGAGACCGGAGGGTCTAATTCCTCAGACCAAGAGCCTCTTTGCCACGTCAAGGACCACCCCATGAAGAGGAGTTGAATTTTCAACAGCCGAGTTTTAGCTCCTGAGTCGGCCATCAAAAATATAATCCCTGGTATTTTTGACCCCAGGTCATTCTGGTTACTCCGTACCTATATTTGAAACATTGTATAATGTTTGCTTCTGCACTTTCTTGTATATAGGTGTGAGTGTGTTTGTGAGTGTGTGTATGTATATGAGTGTATATGTATGTATGCATGTATATGTGTTAGTGTATATGTTTCCATACGTGAGAATACGTGTGTGTGTGTTTACCTGAGTTCACCTGGAGAGAGTTCTGGGGGTCAACGCCCCCGCGGCCCGGTCTGTATGTGTGTGTGTGTGTGTGTGTGTGTGTGTGTGTGTGTGTGTGTGTGTGTGTGTGTGTGTGTGTGTGTGTGTGTGTGTGTGTGTGTGTGTGTGTGTGTGTATGTGTATGTGTGTGTGCGTGTGTGTGTGTGTGTGTGTGTGTGTGTGTATATGTGTGTGTGTGTGTGTGTGTGCGTGTGTACACACCTAGTTGAGGTTGCAGAGGACGAGTCCTAGCTCCTGGCCCCGTCTCTTCACTGGTCGTTACTAGGTCACTCTACCTGAACCGAGAGCTTTATCATACCTCTGCATAAAGCTATGTATGGATCCTGCCTCCATTACATCGCTTCCTGACAACTCTGTGGCTGAAGAAATACTTCCTAACATCCTTGTGATTCGTCTGTGTCTTCAACTTCCAGCTGTGTCCTCTTGTTGCTGTGTCCCATCTCTGAATCATCCTGTCTTTGTCCACCTTGTCAATTCCTCTCAGTATTTTGTATATCGTTATCATGTCCCCCGTATCTCTCCTGTCATCCAGTGTCGTCAGGTTGATTTCCTTTAACCTCTCCTCGTAGGACATACCCCTTAGCTCTGGGACTAGTCTTGTTGCAAACCTTTGCACTTTCTCTAGTTTCTTTTAGTGCTTGGCTAGGTGTGGGTTCCAAACTGGTGCCGCATACTCCAATATGGGCCTAACGTAGACGGTGTACAGGATCCTGAACGATTCCTTATTAAGATGTCGGAATACTGTTCTGAGGTTTGCTAAGCGCCCATATGCTGCAGCAGTTATTTGGTTGATGTACCCCTCAGGAGATGTGCCTGGTGTTATACTCACCACAAGGTCTTTTTCCTTGAGTAAGGTTTGCAGTCTCTGGCCCTCTAGACTGTACTCCATCTGCGGTCTTCTTTGCCCTTCCCAATCTTCATGACTTTGCACTTGGTGGGGTTGAACTCCAGGAGCCAATTGCTGGACCAGGTCTGCAGCCTGTCCAGATCCCTTTGTAGTTCTGCCTGGTCTTCGATCGAATGAATTCTTCTCATCAACTTCATGTCATCTGCAAACAGGGACACGTCGGAGTCTGTTCCTTCCGTCATGTCGTTCACAAATACCAGAAACAGCACTGGTCCTAGGACTGACCCCTGTGGGACCCCGCTGGTCACAGGTACTCTGACACCTCGCCATGTACCATGACTCGCTACTGTCTTCTTGACAAGTATTCCCTGATCCATTGTAGTGCCTTCCCTGTTATCCCTGCCTGGTCCTCCAGTTTTTGCACTAATCTCTTGTGTGGAACTGTGTCTAACACCTTCTTGCAGTCCATGAAAATGCAATCCCCTCTCTCTCTTGTCTTGCTGCTGTCACTCTGTCATAGAACTCCAGTAGGTTTGTGACACAGGATTTCCCGTCCCTGAAACCATGTTGGCTGCTGTTGATCAGATCATTCCTTTCTAGGTGTTCCACCACTCTTCTCCTGATAATTTTCTCCATGATTTTGCATGCTATACATGTCAGTGACACTGGTCTGGAGTTTAGTGCTTCATGTCTGTCTTCTTTTTTAAAGATTGGTACTACATTTGCTCTCTTCCATGCCTCAGGCAATCTCCCTGTTTCAATAGATGTATTGAATATTGTTGTTAGGGGTACACATAGCGCCTCTGCTCCCTCTCTCAGGACCCATGGGGAGATGTTATCTGGCCCCATTGCCTTTGAGGTATCTAGCTCACTCAGAAGCCTCTTCACTTCTTCCTCGGTTGTGAGCACTGTGTCCAGCACTTGGTGGTGTGCCCCACCTCTCTGTCTTTCTGGAACCCCTTCTGTCTCCTCTGTGAACACTTCTTTGAATCTCTTGTTGAGTTCCTCACATACTTCATGGTCATTTCTTGTTGTCTCTCCTCCTTCCTTCCTTAGCCTGATTACCTGGTCATTGATTGTTGTTTTCCTCCTTGATGTGGCTGTATAACAGTTTCGGGTCAGAATTGGCTTTCGCTACTATGTCGTTTTCATATTGTCGTTGGGCCTCCCTTCTTATCTGTGCATATTCGTTTCTGGCTCTACGACTGCTCTCCTTATTCTCCTGGGTCCTTTGCCTTCTATATTTCTTCCATTCCCTAGCACACTTGGTTTTTGTCTCCCTGCACCTTTGGGTGAACCATGGGCTCATCCTATCTTTTTCATTATTCCTGTTACCCTTGGGTACAAACCTCTCCGCAGCCTCCTTGCATATTGTTGCTACATATTACATCATCTCATTAACTGGCTTCCCTGCCAGTTCTCTGTCTCACTGAACCCCGTTCAGGAAGTTCCTCATTCCCGTGTAGTCCCCTTTCTTGCAGTTTGGCTTCATTCATCCTGGCCTTCCTGCTTCCCCCTCCACTTGTAGCTCTACTGTGTGTTCGAAGCTTAAAACCACATGATCGCTGGCCCCAAGGGGTCTTTCATATGTGATGTCCTCGATATCTGCACTACTCATGGTTAATACTAAGTCCAGTCTTGCTGGTTCATCCTCTCCTCTCTCTCATGTAGTGTCCCTTACGTGTTGGTACATGAAGTTTTCCAGTACCACCTCCATCATCTTAGCCCTCCATGTATCTTGGCCCCCATGTGGCTTCAAGTTCTCCCAATCGATCTCCTTGAGGTTAAAGTTACCCATGATCAGAAGCTTTGCCCTGCATGCATGAGCTCTTCTGGCCACTGCAGCCAGTGTGTCAACCATCGCTCTATTGATCTCGTCGTAATCTTGCCTTGGCCTCCTGCTGTTCTGTGGTGGGTTATACATAGCGTTCCCACTATGTAATCACTTTCTTCTCCGCTGTCTCCTCTCTCCAGTTCATCAAAATTCCATTAGTTTTGTGTGTGTGTATGTGTGCGTGCTTGTGTGTGTGTGTGTGTGTGTGTGTGTGGTGTGTGTGTGGTGTGTGTGTGTGTGTGTGTGGTGTGTGTGTGGGGTTGCATGCAACTTGCATTTCAACCATCTTTATAAAGTATGAAACTGATTCTAAAATTGTTATTAGACATTAATGTAATTACAATAGCCATGAGAGTATAAGTATTGTTATCGTAATTTTGACTCTATTTTTTTTCCTCAGAGACGAGAGCAAGAGAGAAACAACGTAACGTTGTTGGTGACTCTGTCAACACTGCTGACACTGCAGTCTTGCACAAGGAACGTCAGATAAACGATGATAAACGTCAAGGAAGAAAAAAAGAGAATGTGTTTAAGAAAAAGAAGATAGGGAGACAAGTTGATAAGAAGAGGAAGAACGAGAGAAAATCCAAAGAAAATATTGAAGGTCACAGGGGGAAAGGAAAGAGAAAAATAAAAAATCTCTCAAGAGAAAGTCTTCAATATGACGGAAAAGAAAAAATAAATGAGGAAACGAAAACAGAAAAAGATCATCTTCTGAAGAGAAAGAAACAGAAAATTAAAAATAAATCGAGGAAAGGAAAGCATAATGACGAAAATGAAAAGAAAGGCAAGAATATCAATTCAAGAATAGTTCAAAGTCCAATTGTAAAGAAATCAAAGAGAAATAAGCAAAATGATGAAAAGGAAGGAAAAGGCATCGGGAAGAAATCAAGGGAAGGTCCTCATCGACGTGTAAAGGGAAGGAAAGAAGGAACAGTTTCATGGAAAAGTCAGGAACGTGATGAAGACAGGAGGGAGAGAGACAAACCCAAAGTTAATAAAAGTGAACTTCGTAATACAAATAGTAAAAGAAAGGGAGAAAAGAAAAGAGAAAATAACAAACATCGAGAAGGAAAAGACATAATGAACAAAAATAAAAGTTTAATTAAAAAGAAACATAATAGAAAAGCTGATAACAAAGTTGAAAAAGAAAAGAGGAAAAATAATTTTTACGACAAACAAGACAACAGGAAAATAGACAAAGGACCAGCAAACGATAAACGTCATAAAGGAAATGATGGAAAGAAAATACGTAATAAGGGTGTGATAAAGATGAAAACACACAGAGGAGAGAGCAAACGGATGAGGGAAAATTTAAGAAAGAAGGTCAGAGGAAGTAAAGAGAATGACGGTAAGAAATTAACTTGGCAGTTTTTGTAGTGTTTGTAACTACTGCTGGTGGAAGTTGTGTTGTTATTTTGTGTTACTACTGTGTAACTACTGTGTTTGTGTTGTTATTTTGTGTTACTACTGTGTAACTACTGCTGTGGAAGTGTTGTTATTTTGTGTTACTACTGTGTAGTGTTTGTAACTACTGCTGGTGGAACTATTTTGTGTTACTACTGTGTAGTGTTTGTAACTACTGCTGGTGGAACTTGTGTTGTTATTTTGTGTTACTACTGTGTAGTGTTTGTAACTACTGCTGGTGGAACTTGTGTTGTTATTTTGTGTTACTACTGTGTAGTGTTTGTAACTACTGCTGGTGGAAGTTGTGTTGTTATTTTGTGTTACTACTGTGTAGTGTTTTTTGTAACTACTGCTGGTGGAAGTTGTGTTGTTATTTTGTGTTACTACTGTGTAACAACTGCTGGTGGAACTTGTGTTATTTTGTGTTACTACTGTGTAACAACTGCTGGTGGAACTTGTGTTATTTTGTGTTACCACTGTGTAACAACTGCTGGTGGAAGTTGTGTTGTTTTGTGTTACTACTGTGTAGTGTTTGCAACTACTGCTGGTGGAATCTGTATTGTTATCATCTGTTATTCCTGTGTAGTGTTTGTTATTATTGTTTTTAGTATCTGAATTGATGTGTTCTGTCTGCTGGTACTGTTGTTGGTACCTGAAATGTTGTGTAGCTTCTGTTACTATTGTTGTTGGTGACTGAAGTATTATGCAGTGTCTTTTGTTACTATTGTTGGTTCGTGAAGTGTTGTGTAGTGCTTCTTGCGTCGTTCACTGTGTAATCTCTATTGCTGTTACTTGAAGTGTTTAAAGTCTTTTGTTACTCCTGCTGCTACTGAATATTTGTATAGTGTCTGCTGCCACTATTGTTGCTACCTGAAGTATTGTGTAGACACTGTTGTTGGCAATTGAAATGCCCTGAAATGTTTGCCGCTGCCGTTGTTCCTTCTCGATCTTTTGTCTACTGTCTGCTGTTATTACTTTAAATGCTAATCAGTGTCTGTTGCTACTTTCTCCTGAAATGAAATTATGTATATTGTCTACTAGATAAGTTGTGTAGTGTCTGTTGTAACTGTTGATTCATCCTGTTTAATGCTGTCTCATCACTGGCTGTAATTACTTCTATTCTAGTTCATGAATTAAGCTTTGAGTATTGTCTATTTTTATTACCTGAAACATCATATACTAATTATTAAGATAATTCCACTCATTATTTTCATTGTTACTCTAGTTGAGATACTGTATAAGATCTATTGCTTGTTCTTAATGTATTATCTTATTGTTGTTCTTACTAATGATAAATTGAATATTTGCTATTGCCTGTCACTGATGAAGAAATATAAAACATGTCGGTAATTCCACCAACATTATTACAAATATGAAATAGGTGTTATTATATATGTTTCAAGAACTGTACCTCTAAATACTATGTAGATGTTTTTTCTCTCGTACATTATTTCCTAAAAGGAGAAACTGTTTCTGTGAGGCAGAGAAAAGTTTACATTTCTCCATCACTGTCTGCTGAGTAGGAAGGATAATTAATTGTGTATTTGTTCCTGGGTGTCAGTGCTGCTGAAGAAGGATGACCTGGACACACGGAAAGGATCGGACTATACTGGTGGACAAAAGGGAAAAAGTAAGAAAATATCCTTAATTTTTTAAATTATGTTATCTCACTAATCATATATAATATTTTTTAAAAGAAACTTGAAAAGATGAATGGAAATATATTTCAGATAATATCTAAAGTCGTAAGTGGCATTTTACCTAATTACATACCAAAGAAACGAACTATAATTCTTAAATATGGACTGGAGAAAACTCTCAATAGACTTAAACTGAACTAAGATCTTAATATAGTATTGTATCCTTTATAACCAGTGAGAGATTCACCTGTCGGTGATAATACCTTGACATAAACGGAACTAAGATCTTAATAAGTCAGTAATATATCATTTACATAGAGTGAGAGATTTACCTGTCAGTGAACACACCTTGACGCGCCATTGATAACTATTAGATCCTTATTTAAGAAAATAATTATTGAATGCCCTCCATTAATTAGAATATATCATGGATTTATTTGTTTGGTATAACTTTACAGAGTGTTCTCCCAAGAAGAAGTGCGAAGTTGAAAAGGGAACTTGCAAGAAAAAATGTTTGGATGGAGAGAGAGAAGTGTACAAAGGTTGCAAAGGGAAGCGATGCAAATGTTGCGTGCATTCAGGTGAGTACTTAAAATTGCAGGTGATTTATAGTGCTGCGTACTCTAAGAAGAGTACAAGCAGTGAACAAGCTGTGCGCTCGCAAAAGAGTATACTCATTGTGTGCTCAGATGACTATCAGTATATGCAGTCTACATGTAAGCTCTCAGGAGAGCACAAGTATAGGTTTACATGTGTGCTTTCATGAGAATGTGAATGTAAGAAATGTACAAGTTGTGTGTTCTCAGGAAAGTACAGGTGTTAGCAATGTACGTGTTTGCTGTCATGAGAGTACAAGTACAACCAGAGCCCATGTTTGTGTTCTCAAGAGAGTACAAGCCGTGTAACTTTTGCTAACAGGTAAGTATAAGATATAGCATCCAACGTGAGTGATGTCAAGAGAGTACAAGTACATGTTACCCTGCAGTTGATCAGTTACATATCATTCCCCTTTACTGTACTACTAGTTATACAAGAAATACTTAAAATACTTTCGTCTTCTATCTTTCAGCATTTGTAACACATTTTTATTACCTGTTCTGTGTACTTGTTGAAAGTGTTCAGCTTGATACTTGTGCTTCTATGTCTCCTTGCATTAAAATACGCTTTAAATTATTTAACTCGGTGTAATTCACCAAGTCTGTCTCTGTATACTAATTCTCATCATCCCAGTTTCTGCATAGCAAACCTGATAAGATTTTGTATTACACGATCCAGGATCATGATCCTGGATCATATGAACTTTTACTACCTAGAATCGTGGATCAATATATATATATATATATATATATATATATATATATATATATATATATATATATATATATATATATATATATATATATATATATATATATATATATATATACCTGTATACCTGGTAAAGTGTATGGTAGAGTTATTATTGAATGAATTAAGGGTAAGACGGAGAATAGGATAGCAGATGAACAAGGAGGCTTTAGGAAAGGTAGGGGGTGTGTGGACCAGGTGTTTACAGTGAAACATATACGTGAACAGTATTTAGATAAGGCTAAAGAGGTCTTTGTGGCATTTATGGATTTGGAAAAGGCGTATGACAGGGTGGATAGGGGGGCAATGTGGCAGATGTTGCAAGTGTATGGTGTAGGAGGTAGGTTACTGAAAGCAGTGAAGAGCTTTTACGAGGATAGTGAGGCTCAAGTTAGAGTATGTAGGAAAGAGGGAAATTATTTCCCAGTAAAAGTAGGCCTTAGACAAGGATGTGTGATGTCACCGTGGTTGTTTAATATATTTATAGATGGGGTTGTAAGAGAAGTAAATGCGAGGGTCTTGGCAAGAGGCGTGGAGTTAAAAGATAAAGAATCACACACAAAGTGGGAGTTGTCACAGCTGCTCTTTGCTGATGACACTGTGCTCTTGGGAGATTCTGAAGAGAAGTTGCAGAGATTGGTGGATGAATTTGGTAGGGTGTGCAAAAGAAGAAAATTAAAGGTGAATAAAGGAAAGAGTAAGGTTATGAGGATAACAAAAAGATTAGGTGATGAAAGATTGAATATCAGATTGGAGGGAGAGAGTATGGAGGAGGTGAATGTATTCAGATATTTGGGAGTGGACGTGTCAGCGGATGGGTCTATGAAAGATGAGGTGAATCATAGAATTGATGAGGGGAAAAGAGTGAGTGGTGCACTTAGGAGTCTGTGGAGACAAAGAACTTTGTCCTTGGAGGCAAAGAGGGGAATGTATGAGAGTATAGTTTTACCAACGCTCTTATATGGGTGTGAAGCATGGGTGATGAATGTTGCAGCGAGGAGAAGGCTGGAGGCAGTGGAGATGTCATGTCTGAGGGCAATGTGTGGTGTGAATATAATGCAGAGAATTCGTAGTTTGGAAGTTAGGAGGAGGTGCGGGATTACCAAAACTGTTGTCCAGAGGGCTGAGGAAGGGTTGTTGAGGTGGTTCGGACATGTAGAGAGAATGGAGCGAAACAGAATGACTTCAAGAGTGTATCAGTCTGTAGTGGAAGGAAGGCGGGGTAGGGGTCGGCCTAGGAAAGGTTGGAGAGAGGGGGTAAAGGAGGTTTTGTGTGCGAGGGGCTTGGACTTCCAGCAGGCATGCATGAGCGTGTTTGATAGGAGTGAATGGAGACAAATGCTTTTTAATACTTGACGTACTGTTGGAGTGTGAGCAAAGTATCATTTATGAAGGGGTTCAGGGAAACCGGCAGGCCGGACTTGAGTCCTGGAGATGGGAAGTACAGTGCCTGCACTCTGAAGGAGGGGTGTTAATGTTGCAGTTTAAAAACTATAGTGTAAAGCACCCTTCTGGCAAGACAGTGATGGAGTGAATGATGGTGAAAGTTTTTCTTTTTCGGGCCACCCTGCCTTGGTGGGAATCGGCCAGTGTGATAATATATAAATAAATATATATATATATATATATATATATATATATATATATATATATATATATATATATATATATATATATATATATATATATATATATATATATATATATATATATATGCAATAAGATCACAGTAAACAGGTGATTTTAGAATATGCAAAACAACCAGTGTGAAAGAATAGAGAAATTCCAAGCGCATTCGTGACTACTCACATTATCAAGGAGCAATAAAAGTAATGCATCAAAGGAAGGCATATAAAGGGCCTAGACCACACCTCACTATCACTTCCTACAACAAACCTTTTGATAAAGAATTCCCCCAAAATGCTGACGGATGTGTCTATAAAACTGCTTGTAAAATTTGCGATAAAGTTTATTACGGTCAAACTGGTAAAAGTCTCGAACTAAGATTAAAACAACATAAATATAGCATCAGAACTGGACAAGATTCCAATGCTCTATTTATTCATGTGAGAGATTTTAACCATCCAACTGATTTTCAAAAAGTTGAGAAAATTGTATCAAGCAAGTCCATGGTTGACAGGAATATAATTGAATCTTGTTTCAATAAAAACAGTTTTGACAATAATATCAATATTTCCTTTGGTTTATATAAATTAGATCCATTCATAATTAATAGAATTTGGGAAGAATTTAATAATACATTGGACAAATAATAAATTTTAAAATTCTTAATTCTTGGGTAGAATAGTTTGTTCTTGGCTTGTGTGAAGGACCTTTTTAGTTGGGCCAGCGGACCTGCTGCAGTGTTCCCTTTCTTATGAATCGCGCGTCAGGTGTTGCTTTGTTGTGGGATGTGATAGTGAGGTGTGGTCTAGACCATTTATATGGCTTTCTTTGATGCATTACTTTTATTGTTCCTTGATAATGTGAGTAGTCACGAAAGCGCTTGGAATTTCTCTATTCTTTCACACACACACACACACACACACACACATATATATATATATATATATATATATATATATATATATATATATATATATATATATATATATATATATTATATATATATATATATATATATATATATATATATGTATATACATTTATATTTATATATAAATATATATATATATATATATATATATATATATATATATATATATATATATATATATATATATATATATATATATATATATATATATATATATATATATATATTTAGCAAGTCCTTTCTAAAATTTTCTCTTATACGATTAAAGATATATTTTTTTCATTAATGTTAATGTAAAAATTTGTAATTTTGCACCAAAAGAATCTTAGAAAACTTACCTAACCTTATTATAACAAGCGCAACTTATTTTAGCCTAATCCAACTAAATATATTTAAGATTCGTTGACAATAATTTAATAGTAAACAAACTCAGTGAAATGTGAAATATATTTTTATCGTTGGGTTCAGAATGATCTTTGCGAAATTATTGCATACACAAATTTTCGCTTGTCTTATATGGCAAGATGAGCGTTGCTATTTAAGCCAAGATCGCAAGTTTTACATATTCGGTACGATATATATATATATATATATATATATATATATATATATATATATATATATATATATATATATATATATATATATATATATATATATATATATATATATATATATATATATATCCGTTACCAAACTGCGGCAGGCCAGGATTCCACCCCACAACACATTGTCCTGCCTGAAGACGCCACACAATGTACATGTCACCATATCCGCCCAACAATCGATCCTACAAACAACATGAGCCCAGCGAAATGGGTTTGTTTCATGTTGTGATGGCACTTGTGGCAGTGGTTTCTCAAGGATTATTTTCAGCCTCATCCTGTTGGAATACCCGCCTCAACAAGAAGTCTATTTAGCAATGAAACAACGAAACAAGTGGATTTGAATCATTTACCAAACTGCGGGAGGCGAGGATTTGACCTCACGACACTTTGTCTCGCCTCAAAAGGCCACACAATGCAAATGTCACCTTATCTACTTCCCCAAATGCTTAATAAATTCACATTTAAGTTTCAATCAGAAGAAAACCTTTGGGGGTCATATAGCACCCGTAGAATGGGAGGCATTTTAAATGCGGCTTTAAGCACTACGGTGATAAAAATAATGTTCTTTATTTCTACAAGTACAAAATATGACTATTACAGACCTAGTTAACGTTATTAGCTTACTATATACAAAGTCCCTGGTTATGCAAAGCATTTAAGGCAATGTAGGTAAATCTTGTCTCCCCAGAATGAGTCCCACAATAGTCGAATAATGCTAAGGTAGCTATTTATTGCTAGGTGAACAGGAACAGTAGGTGCAGGAAACATGCCCAACGTTTCACCCGTGCAGGGTATCAGTAACAGACCCCTCAGTGTGCGAGTAGAAGATGCTGTCAACCACACCATGAGCAGTCCTTGGATTAAAAGCCCCTCACCAGCATCAAGGGTGAAGACCTGTTTGTGTGCTCTCTGTGAATCTGAACCTGTATGCCCTCTCTTGAGCAACTTAAGCAGCAGCTGAAAGAAGAGCTTAGGGTTGCTAAGCAGGAGATACGGCGATTAACGGAGGAGAACATAGGATTCGAAGTAATCCTCCTATTGTGAGTCCCCAGGTTAAGAGGGGAGCTTGGTCAGTGGCCGGGAAACATGAAACCAAGCTGAGGATCAAGAAGACTGTTGGAGAGGTATAAACAACGAGGACCCAGAAGACTACTGAGGAAACTTCCAACCCATTTTCGGTGCTACCTGACGAATGTGGGTGTTCTACTGGGAATGTCACAACGAGCACCAAGGAAGCATTGGCTGGCGTGAGTGAGACATCCCTAGAAACCCCAATGAAAACCATCGAGAACGTTTTGACGAATTCCACAAGCGAAGGTGTAGTGCTACCTAACGAATGTGAGTCGACTACTTGGAACATCACGAGGGACGACGCCACGGAAGGTAAAAACATTGTTGTTGTTGGGTATAGCCAGATTAGGTACATGGATATGGCATTATGCTTGAAGGACAGGAGTAGAAGGCAGAGAGTGTTTTCCTGGGGCTGGGATGAAGGATATTGTTAGCCATCTGGATGACATCATGAGAGGTAATGGGAGCAATCCTATTATCTGTCTCAGTGCTGGAGGCAACGATGTTGGCAGACGTAGGAGTGAGGACCTGATTAGCAGGTATAGGTCAGCAATAGAGATAATTAGGAAGAAGGGTGGGAACCCTGTCATATGTGGTATTTTGCCAAGGAGAGGAGTTGAAAATGAATGGTTGTCCAGAGCAATTGGTGTCAATTGCTGGCTGGACAAATACTGTAAGGAAAATGCGGTAACGTTTGTTGACAACTGGGACCTCTTCTACGGCAGAAATGACATGTATGCCAGGGATGGGGTTCACTTATCTAGGTCTGGGGTGGGAGCACTGGCCAACGCAGTTGGAGCTGTTAGGTCTTTAAACTAAGAATAGTTAGTGGTATGGGTTTTGGCGGGAAAACAGAGAAGTTGCAGTGTAGTAATATGAATACTAGGAGAACTAGTAATAGGCACAATGAGGTGGATGTTGGAAAGCCAGTGGCACTAATTGACAAGGACAGTAATAGGTTTAGTGGAATAACAGAAAGGAGCAGGAAGGGTAAAGAGAAAGGAGGGTCCTTAAATATATATTACACAAATGGTCGTAGTGCTAGGAATAAGATGGACTAGTTGAGACTAGTTGCTAGTGCAGGTAACACTGATGTATTTGCCTTAACTGAGACGTGGTTCAACATGAGAAATCGGGACATGCCTGCGGAATGTCACATTCAGGGTTTTAAATTGTTCCAAGTAGATAGAAGTATCGGGAAGGGGGGTGGGGTGGCATTGTATGTCCGAGATCGCTTGAACTATTGCATAAAAAACGGGTATTAAGTCTGAAATAACACATACAGAGTCTGTTTGGATAGAATTTTCAGAGTGGCATGAAAAATTTATTTTAGATGTGATATACCGTCCCCCAAACTTAGATAGGGATCAAGGGAGACTACTATGGGAGGAAATTGTTAGGGCCACAAGACACGATAATGTAGTAATTCTATGAGACTTTAACTTTAGTCATATTGATTGGAATTTCTTGAATGGGAATTTAGAATCATACGACTTCTTAGAAGCAGTTCAGGATTGTTTATTGAAGCAGTTTGTGACAGAAACTACAATGGGTAATAACCTGCTTGACTTAGTTCTGGCAAACAATGAATCCCTTGTTAATAATTTAGAAATTTCAGAGGAACTCTTTGCTAGAGACCACAAATCAATTACATTTAGTATTGAATGGAAGTACGATAGTAGGGATAACTCAGTAACAGTCCCAGATTTTAGCTTAGCAGATTACGATGGGCTTAGAGAACACTTATCATATGTTGACTGGGGTAACGAAGAGAGGTATCAATATGACAGTTTTCTGAACACTATACATGCTGCTCAAAGAACGTTTATCCCGTATAAAGAAATTAGATCAAACAGAAATGACCCAAAATGGATGAATAATAGGCTCAAATATCTACTAGAGCATAAGAAAGGAATTTATAGGCGTATCAAATGAGGTGAGGGTGACGAATGGTTTTGAAAACCGACAAGTTGAAGAATTGAGACACTTAAGCAACACATGGGAATCTTTATTGAAGAAACGTTTCGCTTAAGTGTCTCAATTCTTCAACTTGTCGGTTTTCAAAACCATTCGTCACTTCTGTCAGACACTGCAACATCATGGAATCTTGGTACAAAGACTTCAACGCTTGCCCAACCTTTGGACGACGACCTACTTACACTAGTGGCAGGTCCCACTGTGATCTCACCTCCTCCTGCTTCAACTCATCTCACCGCAGTATATAAGCCACCTCTCTGGCCCTATGCTGCACTTCCTACAAGAGTGATGGACTGAACACATCGATTCCAGGTTGAGGGACTGATTACCTCGAACTTCTACTCCACTTACCCATCTCTACTTTGTATTGGACTGATGAAGCCACTGTGTGGCGAAACGTTTCTTCAATAAAGATTTCCGAGTGTTGCTTAAGTGTCTCAATTCTTCAACTTGTCGGTTTTCAAAACAATTCGTCACAGCTTTATACATCATTAGTAAGGCCTCACCTAGATTATGCAACTCAATTCTGGTCTCCATATTACAGAATGGACATAAATTCGTCAGAAAACATTCAGCGTAGAATGACTAAAATTAATACATAGCATTAGAAATCTTCCTTATGAAGAAAGATTGAAGACTCTTAAGTTACATTCACTTGTTAGACGAAGAATGAGGGGAGACCTGATCGAAGTGTATAAGTATAAGATATGTATTAATAAAGGGGATATTAATAAGGTCTTGAGGATATCTCTCCAAGAGAGAACCCGCAGTAATGGATTTAAATTAGATATGTTTAGATTTAGAAAGGACATAGGAAACTATTGGTTTGGAAATAGGGTGGTTGATGAGTGGAACAGTCTACCTAGTTGGGTTATTGAGGCTAGGACTTTGGGTAGTTTCAAATTTAGGTTGGATAAGTACATGAGTGGGAGGGGTTGGATTCGATTGGGACTTGCACATTAGAGCTTATTTCTTGGGTAGCATTGAAAATTGGGTTGGAGAAATGTTTTGTTAGTGGGATGAATTGTAAAGGACCTGCCTAGTATGGGCCAACAGGCCTGCTGCAGTGTTCCTCCTTTCTTATGTTCTTATGAAATTAATGAAACAATTTAAAGTACTATATATATATATATATATATATATATATATATATATATATATATATATATATATATATATATATATATATATATATATATATATATATATATATACATATATATATATATATATATATATATATATATATATATATATATATATATATATATATACATATATATATATATATGTATATATATTTAACAAACCGGCTGTATCCCACCAGGAGAAGGGGTTACTAGCCCCTTGCTCCCGGCATTTTAGTCGCCTCTTACAACATGCATGGCTTACGGAGGATGAATTCTGTTCCACTTCCCCATGGATATAAGAGGAAATAAACAAAAACAAGAACTAGAAAGAAAATAGAAGAAAACCCAGAGGGGTGTGTATGTATACGCTTGTACATGTATGTGTAGTGCGACCTAAGTGTAAGTAGAAGTAGCAAGACGTACCTGAAATCTTGCATGTTTATGAGACTAACAAAAGACACCAGCAATCCTACCATCTTGTAAAACAATTATAGGTTTCCGCCTACCAGTGACAATGCCCTCGTCTGCTACACGTCCCATTCCACCTGACCTTAGTATATAAGCGTCAAGCGCCTTACTTCTGCTTCAGAATCTCCACGACTATGGTGCTCTTCGCACCTACTCCTAGGTTGAGGGACTGATTACCTCATCTTCTCTATAGTCATACTGTCTCCAAGTTATGTCCTGGAATTTGTATTGATAAAGCCACTGGATGGCGAAACGTCTACAACAAAGATACCCAGATGTTGCACATGTGTCATAATTTCATCAATTACATGTTTCCGTTTTACACTCACTTGGCAGGACGGTAGTATCTCCCTGGGCGGTTACTGTCTACCAGTCTACTACCTATACCAACCTACTGCTCTGCAATTCTATATTAACCTATTTTTTTTTTTTTTAATTTTAGTTTATCAGATTGACAAAAAAAAAAAAAGCTAACTCGCAACCACGAAACTAAAAATTTGGACAGAAATTCTTAATAAAATAAATCAACATTTAAGGTTCGAAGCTGATCTAAAGATGTGTTAACGAGTTAGAACATAGTTTTAAAAATAGGTTAGATAAATACAGGAGTAGGTGTGGGTGGGTTTGAGTTGGACCTGACTTGCTGGTGTTACTGGGTCATAAGATGTGATCCTTCCTTAAGTGGAGGTGACTTACTTGGTGGGCCATTGGTCTAAGCCGGCGGTTGACAAGGACCTGCCCTTCATAGGCCAGTAGGCCTGCCGCAGTGTTCCTTCTTTGTGTTCTTAAAACAACTTGCTTAATAAAACTGGCAAACTGAAATTTACAGAGCTCAAAGTGAGCGACAAGCCGTGTTTTAATACAGCCTTTCAGAAAAGGGATTCTCTAGTAATTAACCTGGTTCCAACGATTTTATTTTTTTTAAATATTTCAGTAAAATTCCAAATTCGCACCTAATCCGACTAAACGTTGTCAATAGTAGTTTGAAGCCACTCAAAAGAAACATTAGTTAGTTTTTTTATTGAATAACTATAAATATCACTATTAATTATGAAAATTGGCAAACTGGGGCTTATGCCACCTTATGGCATGATGTGCCTTGTGGCCAAAAAAACGACACCAATGGTAAAAATTTGAAGCCAATTAGATGGTTCATTCTCTAGTTAAGGTGCGGATTTCAATGATTCCATTGTCTTAACTATTTTATTTGTCTGTACGAAACGAAACTTATTATCCTGTCCCTAAGATCAATCACTCGTTAAATACTGAAGCCATTCAGAAGAGGAAAAATGAAAATGATTAAACGTGATTGAACGAGAATAAGAATTTCCCACTATTTTACACATAAAATAGTTGGATATACGAGTACATATTTCATTTTTACTCTCCACCGTCGTCGTATTATATGCAACCATTTGTGAATGTTTGAAGCTCCGCCAATGAGGATTTTCAATGTTATCTGAGCCATTTATAGATGCTGGAAATTGGTTCAATCTTTGGCCAGGAGGCAAATGAACATACTACAATTTGATCCTTGTTACCGTATATAATTGTAAAAAATTTGAAGCTGTTTGTAACATGTAACACTATTCTTCTTACGAAGGACCTTTGCGAGCCTTGTCACATACCACAATCCAACTGGATACCCAAATAAGGGATTGCATTACTTGTCCTCACTACGATATGCAAGTATGTCAGTATCCAGGTCCACCTCCATATCCCTCTGAACGAGTTTGTCATATCACTCCATTTGAGGTGACAGGTGTAGATTACACTGGGCCAGTAATTTTAACCAAAACAGTTGACAAAGTTCCCATCAAGGTGTACATCTGTTTGTTCACCTGTGTTACGACTAGAGCAGTACATCTAGAAGTAGACACTGACATGACTGCTGAAACCTTTATCAAACTATTCAGAAAGTTTGCAGCCAGATGGGCATGTCCCAGAGTGAAGATTTCAGACAATGCAACGAACTTTGGTGCTGGTGCTGCTTATATTAGCAAGATCTTTGATCAACCAGAGGTATAAAAGATGCTGAATCAGCATAGTTGGAGATACATTCCTCCTAAATCTCCATGGCAAGGCAGGTTTTATGAAAGAATGATAGGCATCGTAAAGTGTTGTTTAAGGAAGACTCTTCATCGTCAGCGAATCGACTCAGAAGAATTCCATTCAGTTGTGACTGAAATAGAAAATAGTGTCAGCCCGTTTCTGCTCTGAGAGACTCAACCCTCTCAGAAAGGACAAATGACGTCTTGTTTCTTGATCAGCAGTATAATTTTTAACACATGTTCGTACCAGAGCGTCACAGTAGTCACGCCACTCCTTGCAAGAGACCAGTGTTGCAACCATAGTATGGGTTAATGAGAGAAAAGGACTCTCTTAGTAGGAAAATTAAAGAAATCCTTGCACCCACATCATTTACAAGTTGAGGCTATCATAAACTATCGTCTATGCCCAGACAAAAAGAAATCAACCATCTTGTGTTAACTACTTTTGCAGTGTTACAAGGAAGAGAAATTACGCTGAAATCAGCAGAGCCTTTGTAAGTGAGGGCGTGTAGGGGCGAAGCCATGGCAGGAGCAGCAGATTGATTTAAAACCTGACACAGACAACTCGTGCTTCACCCCAGAACAAAAATCAAAGACACTAGTGATTTGCATGTTTTTGTCATCAGTGACAATCTCAACATTTGTGACAGAACTGTGTTGTGACATTACCGCGACATAAAAGGCAAATACATTGGAGAACAGTGTAGTGTACAGTGTGTGTGTGTACTCGCCTATTTGCTCACCTATTTGAGGTTGCAGGGGTCGAGTCATAGCTCCTGGCCCCGCCTCTTCACTGATTGCTACTAGGTCCTCTCTCTCCCTGCTCCATGAGCTTTATCATACCTCGCCTTAAAACTATGTATGGTTCCCGCCTCCACTACGTCACTTTCTAGGCTATTCCACTGCCTGAGTACTCTATGACTGAAGAAATACTTCCTAACATCCCTTTGATTCATCTGAGGCTTCAACTTCCAATTGTGACCTCTTGTTTCTGTGTCCCATCTCCGGAACATCCCGTCTTTGTCCACCTTGTCTATTCCGCGCAGAATTTTATATGTCGTTATCATGTCTCCCCTGACCCTCCTGTCCTCCAGTGTCGTCAGGCCGATTTCCCTCAACCTTTCTTCGTAGGACAATCCCCTTACCTCTGGGACTAGTCTCGTTGCAAACCTTTGCACTTTCTCTAATTTCTTGAAGTGCTTGACCAGGTGTGGATTCCAAATTGGTGCTGCATACTCCAGTATAGGCCTAATGTAAATGGTATACAGAGTCTTGAACGATTCCTTACTGAGGTATCGGAACGTTATTCTTAGGTTTGCCAGACGCCCGTATGTTGCAGCAGTTATCTGATGTGCACCTCAGATGTGCTCGGTGTTGTACTCACCCCCAGATCTTTTTCCTTGAGTGAGGTTTGCAGTCTTTGGCAATCTAGACTATACTGTGTCTGCAGTCTTCTTTGCCCTTCCCCAATCTTCATGACTTTGCATTTGGCAGGGTTAAACTCAAGGAGCCAGTTGCTGGATCAGGCTTGTAGCCTGTCCAGGTTTGTAGTCCTGCCTGATCCTCGACCGATTTGATTCTTCTCATTAACTTCACATCATCTGCAAACAAGGTCACTTCTGAGTCTATCCCTTCTGTTATGTCATTCACATATACCAATAACAGCACAGGTCCTAGAACTGACCCCTGTGGAACCCCGCTTGTCACAGGCGCCCACTCTGACACCTCGTCACGTACCATGACTCGTTGTTGCCTCCCTGTCAGGTATTCTCTGATCCATTGCAGTGTTTTTTCCTGTTATGTGTGCCTGATCCTCTAGCTTTTGCAGTAACCTCTTGTGAGGAACTGTGTCGAAGGCCTTCTTGCAGTCCAAGAAAATGCAGTCGATCCACCCCTCTCCCTCTTGTCTTACTTCTGTCACCTGATCATAAAACTCCAGTAGGTTTGTGACACAGGATTTTCCTTCCCTGAAACCGTGTTGGTTGTCGATTATACACTTGTTTCTTTCCAGGTGCTCCACCACTCTCCTCCTGATGATCTTCTCCATGACTTTGCAAACTATACACGTTAGTGACACAGGTCTGTAGTTATCTACAGGCTGCTAAAGCTGCATTGCAAGTACTGTATTCACCTATGCGTGGTTGTTTGGGTGTGGGTTTCGGGTTCCAATTAACCACCAAGCTGATTGTGAATGGTCCAACTCTCCTAGCACGATAAAGAATAGGCACTCAAGTACTCAATAAGGAATAGCAAGTGGTAATCTATGGAACAAGGCGAGTAAGTTACTATAAGCCTAGGTGGTAGTAAAAGCATAGAGGGCAGTATTGTAAATAGGTGTGAGTCAAGTCACAGGAGGGTAGGGGTCAGGCCACAAGAGGTTGTGGTCAGGTAAGGGACCATGAGACTCCACATAACACTCCAACTCACAATTCCACTTTCTTTTCACACACTTAATAAACCCACACACACACACACACACACACACACACACACACACACACACACACACACACACACACACACACACACACACACACACACACACTCCCACATATACAGACTCACACATACACTTCCCCCTCCCCACCAACCTCTCACTCCTTCCCCTGATCCCTCCCCTCTTTCATCCACCCTCCTCCCCACCTCTCCCTCTCCCATTCTCCCCCCTTGCTTCTCCCTCCTTCTCACTCCCCATATTCCCCCCTAAATCCCCCTCCCCACACCTCTCCCATATAGCAACTGTCTACAGTTCCTCCTCTACCTCCCCCCGCACAATCGGACAAACACACAACAAACCTAAGACACAAAATTACGTAAGTTTTCCATTCTGAGGCAATCAAAATAAAAAAATGGGTTGCCAGAGAGCAGGAAGGAAAACCAAGGGACAGGAGGATGAATCTGCTAATGAAGATTGGGCAGCAGAGTTCATGAAAAGGGAACATGAATAGGAAAAGAAACTAGAAGAACTTAGCATGAGATTGGAAGAGAGGATAGATATGGAAAGCAAGAAGTGGGAAATGCAAGTCATAGCAGCAGAGGCTAGGATACAGAGCTTAGAAGAGGAACTGAAAAATCTAAAACAGCCTAAAGAACTAAAGAGCATTTTGAGAATGACATCAGAGACTGCTACCTCAGTCACAAACAAGGGGACTGTAGAAGCCCTATCAGAGAGGACTGTAGTAAATGAAAGAGCTAAGCTATATGTGGAGGCCCTAACAGACCACAGCAGAGCCCAGGGAAAGCCGAAAAGGGAAAATGACAGGCCACTGAGCCCAAGTATAATAGTGAAACTGAAGAAAGGAAAGCTGCAATGGAGGAAATTAAATTGAATCAGTGGATACATAAGGATATGCAGTGGAAGAATGAAAGGGAGAGGTCTGTCTTTGTGTACAGGGTCCAGGAAGTTGAAGGGGAAACATATGAAGCAAGAAAACAAGGGAAAAAATGTGTGTGTGTGTGTGTGTACTTGTGTGTGTGTGTGTGTGTACTTGTGTGTGTGTGTGTGTGTGTGTGTGTGTGTGTGTGTGTGTGTGTGTGTTTGTGTATGTGTGTGTGTGTGTGTGTGTGTGTGTGTGTGTGTGTGTGTGTGTGTATGTGTGTGTGTGTGTGCGTGTGAGTGCTTGTGTGTGTATGTGTGTGTGTGCATGTGTTCATAATAATGAAGTTGAGTGTTAATGTTGATATTTTTAAGTACATATAATATTAATGTTTAAAAAAGGGGCATTTATTGGCTGTGCCCATATTATTAAAATGGCAGATATTGTACATGATGCAACTTACAGACATAGCTGACATATAATAAAAAGTCCCTGGTTAGCAGAGCATTCTGGCCAACATTGGCTAAATCTGACCACCAGGATGTGGCACAACAGTCGGCAAGCACCCATATACATACTAACTGTGAGGTAAACAAGGGCAGCTGGGATAAGGAAACATGCCGAGCATTTCACCCGTGCTGGTGAGACGAGATTGTTACCAACCAAGCCACGAACGAACCTAAGGCAGAGGAATGTGTGGTATAAAAATTCACCAACAAATTTATCACAGGAGACAAACCAGAAATTTTGACACAATTTATTGAGTAAACATTTCTGATTTCCCAACTCTTCCTGTAAACACAGGCAGTAAGTTCGAAATTTTTATACAGCACGATTAAAAATCTTTTCACGCAATAACTGTTAAATCTCTTGTTTTATTGATGGAAATAATACAATAAATATTTCTCCTGACGTGCAAAAAGAATGAATTGACAATATTTAAATATTATTGATCTATTAATGCATCATGGGAATATTTTGAGGAATTGTTAAATGTTGATGAAGATAGGGAAGCTGTGATTTCGTGTATAGGGCAAGGAGGAATAACATCTTGTAGGAGTGAGGAAGAGCCAGTTGTGAGTGTGGGGGAAGTTCGTGAGGCAGTAGGTAAAATGAAAGGGGGTAAGACAGCCGGGACTGATAGGATAAAGATAGAAATGTTAAAAGCAGGTGGGGATATAGTTTTGGAGTGGTTGGTGCAATTATTTAATAAATGTATGGAAGAGGGTAAGGTACCTAGGGATTGGCAGAGAACATGCATAGTTCCTTTGTATAAAGGCAAAGTGGACAAAAGAGAGTGCAAAAATTATAGGAGGATAAGTCTGTTGAGTATACCTGGTAAAGTGTATGGTAGAGTTATTATTGAAAGAATTAAGATTAAGACGGAGAATAGGATAGCAGATGAACAAGGAGGCTTTAGGAAAGGTAGGGGGTGTGTGGACCAGGTGTTTACAGTGAAATATATAAGTGAACAGTATTTAGATAAGGCTAAAGAGGTTTTCATGGCATTTATGGATTTGGAAAAGGCTTATGACAGGGTGGATAGTGGGGCAATGTGGCAGATGTTGCAGGTGTATGGTGTAGGAGGGAGGTTACTGAAAGCAGTGAAGAGTTTTTACGAGGATAGTGAGGCTCAAGTTAGAGTATGTAGGAAAGAGGGAAATTATTTCCCAGTAAAAGTAGGCCTTAGACAAGGATGTGTGATGTCACCGTGGTTGTTTAATATATTTATAGATGGGGTTGTAAGAGAAGTAAATACGAGGGTCTTGGCAAGAGGCTTGGAGTTAAAAGATAAAGAATCACACATAAAGTGAGAGTTGTCACAGTTGCTCTTTGCTGATGATGCTGTGCTCTTGGGAGATTCTGAAGAGAAGTTGCAGAGATTGGTGGATGAATTTGTAGGGTGTACAAAAGAAGAAAATTAAAAGTGAATACAGGAAAGAGTAAGGTTATGAGGATAACAGAAAGATTAGGTGATGAAAGATTGGATATCAGATTGGAGGGAGAGAGTATGGAGGAGGTGAATGTATTCAGATATTTAGGAGTGGACGTGTCAGCAGATGGGTCTATGAAAGATGAGGTGAATCATAGAAGTGATGTGGGAAAAAGGGTGAGTGGTGCACTTAGGAGTCTGTGGAGACAAAGAACTTTGTCTTTGGAGGCAAAGAGGGGAATGAATGAGAGTATAGTTTTACCAACGCTCTTATATGGGTGTGAAGCATGGGTGATTAATGTTGCAGCGAGGAGAAGGCTGGAGGCAGTGGAGATGTCATGTCTGAGAGCAATGTGTGGTGTGAATATAATGCAGAGAATTCGTAGTTTGGAAGTTAGGAGGAGGTGCGGGATTACCAAAACTGTTGTCCAGAGGGCTGAGGAAGGGTTGTTGAGGTGGTTCGGACATGTAGAGAGAATGGAGCGAAACAGAGTGACGTTAAGAGTGTATCAGTCTGTAGTGGAAGGAAGGCAGGGTAGGGGTCGGCCTAGGAAAGGTTGGAGGGAGGGGGTAAAGGAGGTTTTGTGTGCGAGGGGCTTGGACTTCCAGCAGGCATGCGTGAGCGTGTTTGATAGGAGTGAATGGAAACAAATGGTTTTTAATACTTGACGTGCTGTTGGAGTGTGAGCAAAGTAACATTTATGAAGGAATTCAGGGAAACCGGCAGGCCGGGCTTGAGTCCTGGAGATGGGAAGTACAGTGCCTGCACTCTGAAGGAGGGGTGTTAATGTTGCAGTTTAAAAACTGTAGTGTAAAGCACCCTTCTGGCAAGACAGTGATGGAGTGAATGATGGTGAAAGTTTTTCTTTTTCGGGCCACCCTGCCTTGGTGGGAATCGGCCAGTGTGATAATAAAAAATAAATTAATACATCATATGAGGAAATTCAGCACACCATTCCATATCATTTACGAAGGGTAAGGGTCTCTATGTTATTTTACATCAACACTAACATTCATAACAGACTCCGTACTACACTTTGCTCAGTCTTACATTGACGTGAACACTCCGTTAGTCTACTCACTTTACTTTTAAGCTTACATGAACACTGACATTATTCATATCAATTTTAATCTTTCAACAGAATGCATAAGGAAGGAAAAATGTAGGAAGAAAAATGGGGTATGCAAGATGAAGTGTGAGCCAGGAGAGCGTCAGATCAACAAGGGCTGTGATGGAGAACACTGCGTGTGCTGCGCTCCTCACTTGGAAGGTGAGTATGAGGATAACAAGCACAATTACTTGGATGACTGTGAGTGGTGTAGCCCCACCTGTAGTGTGTGTCAGGTTAACAAGGGATGCGAGTAGACCATTTCTTGATCTCAAAAGTATTCTACAAGCCACATTAAAGGTTATATCTACTAGTGTATATCATTTCAACCTACCAACAGGATGCGTAACGAAGAAAAATTGTAGGAAGGAAAATGGTACATGTAAGAGCAAGTGTGCATCTGGAGAGACTCAGCTCCACGAGGGCTGTGTGGGGAAGGACTGTGTGTGCTGCGCCCCACTAGTGGAAGGTGAGTACTAGTTTAACATTGGTTAATTACGTTGGGAACATCTGTGTGTGGCTTTTCCCCTTCCCTCTCCCCACCACCAGCCAGGTAATATCAGGATAACGAGAGCTGTGTTGAGAAGAACGACCCCTGCTGCCTCCACACACCCACAAAATATGAGTAATTTTATCAATATCTTCTGAGTCAATGTACCCTGCGTCCACACGTTTGTTCTCATGTGAAGATTTCCTTCTTGTTTCATATTTATTTTTCACTCATAATGTACCTTCGTCTGTTCAGTGATTTAATTACCCTGCTCAGTGTTGTCCAGATAACTTAATGTGTTTCATCAAATGACAATATTTATACACAAACAAATTCCGTCTTTTTTAGGATGCAGCTATTTGCAAAGCCACAAAGAATTCCATAGTCTAGAAAATCATGCACGGATTGGTGCTCCTTGGATGAAACGAAGAACACATGAAGTATTGGTAATAGTAAAACTGGTTTTGGGATACCGTCAGACTGCTGGCAAAAGACACGTATTAACTGATCAGTATATTAATTAAGGAAATGTTGTGAAGCGAGTGGCTTCATCACTCTTAATGGAAATAAACTAGAACAAGCAGTATTTATTGTGTTTTCGAGCATAGGTTAAAGGTTGGGTAACATATTCGAGGTAACATAATAAGTAAGCATTGAAAAAAGGTTGGTAAATATATGAGTAAGGCCGTAGTCCATCAGCAGTGCTCCCTGATGCAATCTTCTAGTAGCTAGGGTTCTAGCCCCTTCATGGTCCAAGGCCAAAATCTGAAGTGGTGCTCCAGTGTCCAAGAAATTTAAAAAAAAAAATATTTTTTCTTACAGAATTAAAGAGTATATTTTTTGAAGGTAATAAGACAAAAAAAAAAAGAATTCTGATCAGTACCTACCGAGATACAGTGCCGAGAAGTTGACCCAAAATGACCTGGTGGCGGCAACATCGACGATTTCCACATACGCGCATTGCGTTTTTTTGTAGTTTTTTCTTTTCTTTTCCAATTTTTTTCTTTTTCTACTAACATTTGGGGCCTGAGAGACCAATACTGTATATAATGTATATATATAAACTCACTGTATTGAACACAATAACCGCACTAAAGTTATTATCGTATTATTGTTTACCACTGTTGTTTATTACAATAAACATGCACAAATCTTGTATAATACTAATGTTCTATCATATATTTACATATTTACAATCACAGGATATGGTTTTAGAACTGCTGGAGCTTGTGGAACTCCTTGAAACAAGGCACCATGCACAGAGGTACCTTACATTCCTCACACATAAACCGAGTGTCTTTGCGTCTTTGTTGCCATCGTATTGTTTGTGCACAGACAACACATCTCTTCTGAGCAAATTTCTTCTGAGTTGAAGGAAGCTGTATTATGAAATGATCACCTCCCCTCCTCAAACGCTTGAGCATATTCTCAGGAATTCGAGGACCTTGTTGTATAGCAGGTGTTGTTACCTTGTACTTCATTATGAGTTGTCTGACAACAGACAAACAAAATTCACCATACGGTGGTCTGTTGCCAGTCTTCATTTGGTACATGTTATATGCATTGAGCATTGAAATGTCCATGAGATGGAAGAAAAGTTTCGTATACCACTTGTAACTCTTACGAACACAATCAACAAAGCCAATCTGCATATCACATTTGTCAACCAAGCGCATGTTTTGTGTATAATCTATCACTGTCACTGGTTTTCGAATATGTTCATTAGTCACTCGATCAACTTTGCCACTGTCTTGCATTTCGTTACGGTGAATGGTTGTCAACAATGTGACATCTCGTTTGTCATGCCACAGTAATGCCATGATGTCATTGGTAGTAAACACCTGCGCCTCATCACCGCGAGCACCTGCGTTGAGCCTGGGCATATGTTTATGATTAGAATGCACTGTGCCACACACATCTGTCTTGTTCACTCGCAAGAAATCACTGAGTAAAGGGCTTGTGTACCAGTTATCGGTATATAATGTATGCCCCTTACCAAGATAAGGTACCATCATGCTTCTCACTGTCACCTGAGATACCCAATAACATCTTGGTATCTTTCAATGTTTTACTTCCCGTGTATACAACAATATCCAATACCAGGCCACTGTCACAGTCACAGAGTACAAACAGTTATATACCAAAGCCTTTCCGCTTGCTCGGTATATACTATTTGAATGACAGTCTACCTTTGAACAAAATTAAAGATTCGTTAAGCACAAGATTCTTGAATGGATAAAAGTACATGTTGAACTTTTCTTTCAGATACATAAAAACATGTCTAATCTTGTATAACCTGTCACTTCTGTCAGGCCTGGTTTTGTCAGAGAAGTGCAACATATGTAACAGTAAGAAAAACCTGTTCACTGGGATGATTTCACTGAAGACCGGGGTAGAAATTAGCCGATCTGTGGACCAGTATGCTTTTATATTATGCTTATAGACATTAGGCATAAGAATGACTCAAGAAATCGTAATGACACGATTGCAAACAAACCAATCGTGTCATTACGATTTCTTGAGTCATGTTGACGGTAGTGAAGGGACCTGAGCTAGAGTTCGTCACGGCCACGCTAGCTGGAGATTCGTCTGTAAAAACTTGCATTTGTGGTCACAGAGGTGCCTGTGCTAATCTTCCTATGGTGTAGAAATATACCTAGTTGGATGAATCTTATTGTGGCTAGCTGGTCTAGTGGCTAACGCGACGGGCTGGAGTTTTGAGACTCTATGACCGCGGGTTCAATCCCGGCCGGGGGTATGGTTTATTTGCAATCGTGTCATTACGATTTCTTAAGTCATGTTGACGGCAGTGAAGGGACTTGAGCTAGAGTTCGTCACGGCCACGCTAGCTGGAGATTCGTCTGTAAAAACTTGCATTTGTGGTCACAGAGGTGCCTGTGCTAACCTTCCTATGGTGTAGAAATATACCTAGTTGGATGAATCTTATTGTGGCTAGCTGGTCTAGTGGCTAACGCGACGGGCTGGAGTTTTGAGACTCTATGACCGCGGGTTCAATCCCGGCCGGGGGTATGGTTTGGTAGGCATAAGAATTATTGTTGCATAAAGCAAATACATTTCAACACCGGTGTAGTCTTGACTGTGGTGATATCACTGTATTTGCCATGGTGTACTCAAAATACTTGTTACTTTCCCTGACAATAATTTCCATCAAGTGCTGGTCAAAGAATAATTCAAAAAAATCCAGTTCATTGGCCGTGGTTCCAAGAGAACAAGTAGGTAGAATTCCACTTTGAGAATCATCAAAGTGGTGGGGCTTGGGAACAAAATTGGGATTTTGCTGCCAATCCCAGATACGGTTTGCTGGTGGATACTGGATATCATAGACTGGTTGTGGGAGTAGTTGTGGTTGTGGCGGGCTAGTGGCTGAGGCTCCGCTTTGTCCTTGAACTGCGGAGTCAGCAGCATGGGTCCCAGCCTGGGCTGGTGAGTCACACATGGCCGTGGCACTACCATCACCACTACCACCATCTACTGATGCCTGTGGTCTATCCATGCCAAGTGTAGCCACATCATCCTCACTTTCACTGTTTATTCCTGGTGTAGGGCCATGGAATGTACTCCGGGATGTACTCTGTCCCTTGGGCACTGCATAGGGTACACTACCCGAGCGCATGCGGCGGCGTATATACCGACACTTCACTTGTGAATATGTTTCCTCACTATCACTACTCAAATGATCGTCAAGAGTAATAAAATCACAATCCACGTCACTATCATCATCATTACTGAAGTCAGAGGCCTGGCCAAGCGAAAATAATAGTTTTCTCTTGCGTTGAGGTACAACTGACCGTGACTGAGGAGTGCCCACACCAGAGGTAAAAGGTTGAGGATTGTCAGGGTTTTCTGTGCTGCTATTATCGATATCCTGGTCATTCCTTTCGGTCACTAACTGATCAGAGCCAAAGAATTTGTCTTCATTTCCACTTCCATCAGTGTCAGAACTATCAGATAGGAAGAGGAGAGTCCCAATTTTCCTTGGAGTGAGAGCTGCCGTGCGACGATGCATGGTGAACAAGGGTAACTGAGCCGGCATTCCCACAATGCTATGCGGGTGACTAGATTTTTTGTTTATGGCGCACACCCACCACACAGACCCGTTCTCTCACATGTAGGCCTATGAGCGTTTTCGCGCTAAATTTGACGGCACTAGAATTTTGGCGTGGATCTATGGTTTGGACACTGAACGTGAAGCCGTAGATCTATGGGACGGACCTTGAAAGGGCTAGATATACTATAACTGCTTGACTTTTGTAGTATGGTGTTGATGAGTGTGATCAATTGCTGCTTCCAAACGGTGTAAATCGTTCTGGGGAACTCTGAGCGTGACTTTTTCCACTTCATGATGTGTCCCTGTCCATGTTGAAGATGGGTGATATTTTGGCCCTCCCGGCTGCCGGCATATTCTACCACTGCTTTTTCTCCCGATTCCTGCTGCAGTGTCTTCTGGTCTTATCTATATTTCTTGTTTCAGTTGTGACTTGACAATGGTCTGGGATGGACCAAAATGTCTTTATAAAATTCTTTTCCCAATGTGTTTTATTTTTTATTGAGAACTATTCCAACCACAGTATTGTGAGTTTTTTTTATTCGTGCTACTAGTATGCACGAAATATTATTGCTAGTAGTACCGTTGCAAGGCTTGTTGCTGCTAGTAGCATTGTTGTTAATACTGTTGTTAGGAGTTTTGTTGCTTGTAGTCTTGTTGCTAGCATTGTTGTGTTTTATAGTATTGTTGCTAGTAGCATTGTTTCTAGGAGTATAAGTGATAGCAGTATTATTTCTGTTAGTGTTGTTACTAGGAGCAATGTCAGTTGCAGTGTCGTTGGTAGTAGTGTTCTTGCTGCTAGTGATAGCGCTAGAAATGTTAAGGAAGCAGTGATTGTGCCAGTAGTGTTGTTGAAAATAGTGATGATGCTAGTAATATTGTTGGCAATAGTGTTGTTGCTAGTAGTGCTCCTGGTAATGGTATTGTTGATAGTCTTGTTGGCAGTATCATTGTTCCTAGCAGTATTATTGCTAGTATCATTGTTACTAGTAGTATTTTTGCTAGGAAGGAGTATTGCTGGTAGTCGTTTTATTACTACTAGTATTCATGCTAGTAGAGTTAGTAGTTGAATTTTTGTTAGTACTCATGTTGCTAACAACATTGATGCTAATAGAAATGTTACTAGTATAATTTGTGGTAGTATTGTTATTAATAGTATTGTTGCTAGTAGAAATGTTACTTACAGTATTGTTGCTAGTAATACTTATCGTAAGACTTGCTAGTAGTACTGTTGTTAGAAGTATTTGTTCAACATATTGAATAAAAATCTCGGATCTTGATTGCATTATCCTTATTATTCTTACCTTAGTTAATATTAAAGGTAAAAGATTTTTGATCACATGTGCCAAACTCCTCAGTGATTTCTACATTAAATTTTTTTTATATCCAAAAATATGAAGCATATTAATTTTATGACGCTCAAAAATAAGTTTGATAGGAAAATGATATTGTTGCTTTTTAAGTCAAGTGATGAAAGCAAGTAACAACTGAAATTACATGTTCTTCAACAGAATGTAATGGTAAATCAATTTGTGATGATGCCTATGGAGTGTGCAGAAGAGACGTATGTATATTTGGGGAGCATATTGTGTCAGGAGATTGTGGCGGGAGTGACTGCAAGTGCTGCTCTAGGCGACCCATCACGCTTGTCTGTCTTCCCAGTGGTACCTGTGCTGGAACCTGCACCCAGAACAACAATTGTAGCAATCCTCTGAATAATCAGACATGTTCAGGAGACAATTGTATCTGCTGTGATAGTAAGTAATTCTCTTCAGAGTAAATACATATCTGCTATGAAGGTGATATAAATTATTATATCTGGTGTGACAGTAACTGTCTTCAAAGTAAATACATGTCTGCTGTGACGATGATATAAATTATTATATCTGCTGTGAGAGTAAGTAACTGTCTTCAGAGTAAATACGTGTCTTCTGTGATGGTGATATAAATTATTATATCTGCTGTGAGAGTAAGTAACTGTCTTCAGAGTAAATACGTGTCTTCTGTGATGGTGATATAAATTATTATATCTGCTGTGAGAGTAAGTAACTGTCTTCAGAGTAAATACGTGTCTTCTGTGATGGTGATATAAATTATTATATCTGCTGTGAGAGTAAGTAACTGTCTTCAGAGTAAGTACGTGTCTTCTGTGATGGTGATATAAATTATTGTATCTACTGTGATAATAAGTAACTCTCCTCAGAGTAAAAATATATCAACTGTGACGGTGATATAAATTATTATGTCCTCTGTGGCATTAATTACCAATCCTTAATGTAACTTTGTGTCTTTGATACTTACGTATTTATTGAGCATGAGACAGTGTAATCAGTCATTTATTGTATCTATATTAGTGTAATGCAGTTTATTCTACCTCATGGCAGTAGGAAGCTGGCTATAAGGTAAATTTACATCTGATGAGGAAGGTAAATGTAAGTATGTAACGCAACCTTATGTCTGCTATTCCAGTAAGTAGATGACTAATTTATCTTACACTTAAACTTTACAAAGTCTCGACGGGACGTCAGAATGTTTCTGTTTCTATTATCATTTTTAAGGGGAAGCGCTTAACCGAAGGGATCATACAGTCAGAAGAAAGGAAGATAGTCAGGCTCGATTCAAGGAAGGGGACGACCTAACAAGGTTTTCTTGTTAGGTCTCTGTTCTGTAAATTTTATATGGATTTCGAGTAATGGCACAGATGTTTTTGAGAAAGCATAATAAATTAACTGATACTGTTAGATATAATTTTGTAATCGCTGAAGTATACTTGACTATGAAGATTGCTGGTTACCATCATCAGGATTCTTCTTGACAAACGCTTTGTGTTCAACAGATTGCAACATTAACTCTTCCTGTGATGAAGGCTATGGCAAGTGTCGAGGATCGTGTCAGGCTGGGGAGAGAGTGGTACAGGGAGGCTGCACTGGAAGTTACTGCCAGTGTTGTTCAACACGTCCAACAAAACTCACCTGTTCCTACACTGCTAACTGTCTTGGAACCTGTGTGGATAAAACAAGCTGCCAATTTGTCCTTCCAGATTACAACTGTTCAGAGTCTCAGTGCGTCTGTTGCGACAGTAAGATGACAGCATAAGCCTTCTATTATATAATATTGCTATTGTTTTTTTTACGAATTTTCTGATAAAAAAATAACTAAAGTTTAGTAGCTATTTGACAGGAGATTTAATTTGTATCAATATCGAGGTGTTAATGAGAAAATCAGTATTTTCACTCTGGCATAACAGACGCCGTCACTATTTGCTAACTTTAATGTATAGTAAGAAAGTTACAACACAGTAATTGCACCACTTAATTACTGACCAATCAATTATAAGTGGACATTTATTTTTATACTTTACTTCATACAATATCAAAAAGGTAACACAAATTTTGCTTTAGTATAAATTTTTCACTTAAGCGGGACCATCAACTAATGTGTCCAGTCTTGTGGAAAACTAACTTAGAAACATCACTTAACTTAAACTAATATATTTTATTAAGATAAATTCTGCTATATATACACAGGCAAATTTGAATTTATTTACTATTACTAAAAATCGATGATATATTTTTTTCATTCTGCTCAGATTAAATCTTAGAGTTACAATAAAAGCAAATTTTTCTCTCTGCTAATTCAGCAAAGAACATAATTGTTTCTGAGATAAAACTCTCTTGTTCTGCTTATTTGACACGGCATACACACACACACACACACACACACACACACACACACACACACACACACACACACGCCAGGAGCTAGGACTCGACCCCTGCAACCACAAATAGGTGAGTACACACAAACACACATCATATATATATATATATATATATATATATATATATATATATATATATATATATATATATATATATATATATATATATATATATATATATATATATATCGCATACAGACGATCTTAACAAAGCAAAACAAGCCACGTGAGATGGAAGTATTTATCTCAATATCTTTCCCACTATCTATGCTTTGTCAGGAGCTTTGTGTTGTTGCAAAACTAGGAACAAATAGTAGGGAGAATATTCTCTCTGAGACAACACAGAAGCGTAAAGTATGGAGACATGTACCAGTGGAGTGCGAGGGTTCTCCACTACTCATCCACCTCCACCAGTCCCCACAATTCTCCATTCGGGAAAAGGGAGGTCCCTCCCTTCCCTACCGAACATGACTTCATTGTCTACCTGTCCTCATCTTGAATATTGCATTGATCAGGTCACCATGTGTCACACCTTACTCTCTGCTTATATATGAACTGTCAGTTTAAATTTTCTGTGTTTGAAGTAATCAAGCTTCCAGGACTGATTCATTTTCTAATAAATGTCCTAGTTATTGCTCACGTGTTTTTTTAAACCAAAGTAGGAAGTAGGAAACTTTTCATTAAAAAAAAAATAAAAAAAAGTTATTACCATGTTCATTAATCATTTTTTAGTATTACATTTTTGCTGTTTTTCTATTGGTTAATTATGTTTTCAATAAAAAAAACTTTAAAAATCTATGTGAGTGTCAGATCTGGTAGAATACGTTGTTTGAAAGCAGAATGAAGATAAATATTATTCTGTAGGATAAATAGTACAGAGGAATACCATAGTAAACAGGAATACTATTAATTTATTATATAGATATTTTAGTGAATCTATCAAGAGAAGAATGACATCAAGAAACGTCCAACTTCATAACTGCTGCTTCAAGATTAATAGATAACATAAATAAATTCAATGCCAGAGATTTTTTTTTTTGGATGACATTCCAAAAAATAATTTTAATACGCTCTTAGCTTACAATTCATTGTCTTGTGATTACACAATATTTTGCTAAGTTTTTAACTTCGTATGTGATGTCCTCTACTGATGGTTCTATGGCAGCTCTTTTATAGTTGCTAACAGAATGGAACTTTGCTTCTGGGCGTCTTAGATATATCAACAATTTTCCTACATCATTAGATTGGATCATGTAGCAAATTATTTTTGCAGATATTAATGGAACATTGTTCAGTAGGAAGATTTTCATAACTAAGTGACTCCTTTAACTCATATATTTACTGACTCTGTAAATAACACTTATTGAGAAAAATATGGCCTTCAACAGAGTGCCAGAAGCAGTCGTCGTGTGATGAAGGTTATGGTGTGTGCAGAGGCTTGTGTAACACTGGGGAACGTGAGGTAGATGGTGACTGTGATGAAGAGAACTGCAAGTGTTGTTCTTCACGCCCACAAACCTGTGCTCCAACAAACAGTTGTCCTGGCTCGTGTACACACGCAGCAAAGTGTCTCGACGTTCTGCAGAGTTTCACCTGTTCTGGGACTAATTGTGTCTGTTGTAAAAGTAAGATTACGTTTTTTTTGGTTTAATATGTTTTTCTTGAGTAATTTACAATGTTTGATACTAATAATGACATGCAAAACTGTCTAAATGTGACATTCATGTTCAACGTTTTGATCACTCACTAATCAGCTGTATACTGTATCTAATATACTTAACACAATCATTTCTTCAGTATTCTTGCACTTCTTGAATACTTTCTCGTCTTGTATGCATGGATCAGTAGCTGAAGAAATCACATCAGCAATGGCATAAAAAATTTTCCTGGCAAGCTTTCAGCATTTCAGAATAAAGCCATTAATCCTAAAAACATAGGTTAGATAAATATATATGAATAAGATTGGGTCTGATAAGGTCCTGAGGTATTTAAGCTAACTTCTTGGAGTGCTTTAGGAAATTCCTGGGCAAATATGCATGTGGGAGAAGTTAGATTTGAGAACATGTCAGGCATGAGCCAGTAGTGTGATGAATGGTTTTGAAAACCGACAAGTTGAAGAATTGAGACACTTATGCAACATATGGGAATATTTATTGAAGAAACGTTTCGCCACTCAGTGGCCTCATCAGTCCAATACAAATTAGAAATGGGTAAGTAGAGGAGGAGTTTAAGGTAATCAGTCCCTCAGCCTGGAATCTTGTAGGAAGTGCAGCATAGGGCCAGGGACGGTTTTCAAAACCATTCATCACATCTGTCACACACTGCATCATTATGGGATCTTGGTACAAAGACTTCAAGGCTTGTCCAACCTTTGGACGACGACCTACTTACACTAGTGGCAGGTCCCACTGTGATCCGGCCTCTTCCTGCTTCGACTCACCTGACTGCAGTATATTAGCCACCTCTCTGCCCTATGCTGCACTTCCTATGTGAATGATGGACCGAACACGTCCCATATAATAATAAAATAATAATAATAATAATAATAATAATAATAATAATAATAATAATAATAATAATAATAATAATGTTTATTTCTTTGTAAAAGTGTAATTACAATTTTTATTTTTTAAGTACAAAGATAGCCACTACCATGCCGAGGCATTTCGGGCAAACTAATCCTGATACATAGTAACTAATTAAAACTAGATAAGAGAATAGTACATATTAATTATACTTAAAACTAAACATGGAATAGTGGTTAGCTGTTTTACAATCTTATTTGGACTTAATAAAACTTATGTATACTTAGTACAAAATATAATTTACAAGGAATGGTGTAGGTGGTAATATTTTATGGAATGGCAGAATTAAAAGCCAGGAGGTCACATGATAAAACTAGTCAGTAGATATTTGGTTGATTTGGTTAATATTGTGAGATAAGATAATTTTTTAGCAGAGTTCGAAATTTATAAGTTGTCTGGGGATCCTTGACCTGTTCCCGTAGCGAGTTCCAGATTTTCGGGCCTTTTATGTACATAGCGTTCTTGCATAGTGAAAGTCTTACTCGAGGGATGTTGAAAAGTGCCTTATGCCTTGTATTGTGACTGTGCATTCTGTTGTAACTGTCGATGAGTAGTTTTAGGGGAGAGTTTACAGTGGAGTTTAAAGTTCTGTACATGTAATAGGCACAATAATAAGAGTGTATGTCTTGTATATTTATCAAGTTGAGTCTTTTGAAAAGTGGTGGTGTGTGCTGTGCAGCCCATGAGCTGGTTATCACCCGCACAGCAGCTTTTTGCTCTCAAGAAAAATTCGAAAATTTATGAAAATGAGTTATTCATATAGAAAAATAGCTTAACTCTTTGGCAACACAATGGTACAAGAATCAATAGGTTAGGTTAGGTAAGGTTCGTCAGGAAACAGGACAAATGTTTCCTGACGCGGGTCTTAGTCAGATGATGACCCGCCTTTGGAGCTTTTGGTCATCTGACCGAGGCCTTCCGCTGGCTTACCGGTCCACCCCTTTAAAAATTTTGGTCATTTATAACCATTATTATATATTTAACAACAAGAATCAATGTTCTACAACGTTTCTACAAGAAATTATAGTCATTTATATCAGGTATGATGGCGGCGATGTAGGTAGCGCGTCTGTTCTCAACCCATGTATTTTTTGGAATTTTTTCCTTGTTTTTTATCGCTTTTTCTTTACATTATTCTCTCTAATATAATAATTGATTATTTGGCATCATATAAGAGTAGGTGGAGCTTATCAATAGACGTCTAGCCTACCGGGAAGCACCTAGGTACACTCGGCAGTGATCCCTCTCCAGAGAGTGCCAGGTGAAATCACTTCATTATTACGCTTATATCAGCTTATATATTAACTATACGGCTTATTTATCTATCAGAATTGATCTAATATGATATAATAATCACTGTAAATAACAAACAAACATGTTATATACTCTAGACTGAATAAAATAGGCCATAATATAGCGAGAGTCCACCAGCAATATCTCGATATAAAAAAGTTACTCCTTGTCTCCATGTTGTATTGTTTGGTCTGTGAGAGAAAACGATGTTTTGAAGAGGGTAACTGCACTAGAACATCAGTTTACTAAGAAATACACCGAAACAAACGCGATTTTCGCGAGAAAAGATTTTTTTTTTTTTGACGGTAGGCCTGCCGGCGTTCTAGGCCTATATCTCGGAAGTAACTTATTCACTTATTTCGCTAACCAGCACCATTATTAATGATTGTATTGAAATGATTTTCACAGACAATATAAAACAAAGTGTGTTTTAAATTTTAATGATAGATTTTTTGGAATATCTCAAATATTTTTGATTTTGTGGGGGGTAAAAGGCAGATGTTTTGGTGAATGCCAAAAATTCTGTCAAATGTATTTTTTTACCATGATAATAAGATATATTAGATGAAATGGCAACGTAAAAGATTCGTGCTAGTTGTATTCTAACAGTTGGGAATGTCGGAAGTGCCACTCGTAGTGCCAATTTGTCGGGATACTGCCATATATCAAAATTATGTTAATATTTTTTTTTCTATGTTGTTTGTTGGCCAATCATACTGAAACTTTGTCACATTAAACTATATATGCACCTCTAAAAGTACACCAAAAATAAAATAAATCGGTTGAAAACAAAAATATAGTCCCTCACTCCCCCTTTAAGGGTCTACGGTGGTTAGCTCTGGTTGAGCCCCAGGCACAGGTACCATAGGTGAGGTAAGGATATATTAGAGAGTGGTACAGGGTAAGGAGAGTCGTTTGTGGTACATAGTATCGTGTCTTGGAAAGGATTCCTACTAATTTGGAAATTTTCTTGGCTATGTGATGGGTATGGAACTGAAATTTAAGATTATAGTCAAGGAGAAGACCTAGAAATTTGCCCTCCGTGTGTCTTGATATAGGGGAACCATTTAACAGTGTGTTGAATATTTGAGACTCTGTTGCCAAACAGCATGAAGTATGTTTTGTCTATGTTGAGAGTGAGTTTGTTGGTCGTCATACAAGCATATATCTTTAGCAGTTCATTGTTTCCAGTGTTTTCAAGCACAGTTGGGTCTGAATGTGAGTAGGCATATATAGTGTCATCTGCGAATAGAACTGGTGTAAGGAGTTGGGATGAATTGGGGAGATCATTGATGTAGATGAGAGAGGAGTGGGCCTAGGACTCTACCTTGGGGTACTCCTACAGCTACAGGTTGGATAGCGGAGTTGACTACATTTGCATGTACATACTGGTGTCTGTCGTTAAGATAGGATTTTAAGTAATGAAGAGAACATCCTCTTATTCCGTAATGATTCAGTTTGAGGTGCAAGAGATTGTGGTCAACTGTGTCAAACGCTTTTCTTAGGTCGATAGAGAGCCTCAGAGGATATTCATTTTTATCGAAAGCTGTGTATATTAGGACAAGCATTTGAATAATAGCATCATTAGTGCTTTTTTTGGTCTAAATACAAGCTGGCATGAGTTAAGTATGTTGTTGGATGTAAGGTAGGAGTGAAGTCGCTTGTGTATTATGTTTTCAAATATCTTGGAGAGTAAGGCCAAGTTTGATATGGGTATGTAATTGTTCAGATCAGTTGGATCTCCACCTTTGTAGATCGGGGTGACCCTTGCTGTCTTGAGTATGGATGGGAAGGTTGAGGATGCTATAGATTCGTCAACCATTGTTGCAATAATGGGCGACAGTTCTGGTGCAGCTTTTTGTATATGAATGGCAGCACGTTATCTAAATCACCTGATTTGTTTCTTAATGATTTAATGATTAGTGAGACTTCAGTGGGATTAGTTGGAGCTAGATATAGAGTATTTGGATAGTTGCCAATGAGGTACTCTCTCGGATGGGTATTTGTGGCATAAGCTTCTCAATTCTTCAACTTGTCAGTTTTCAAAACCATTCATCACATCTGTCAGACACTGCAACATCATGGGATCTTGGTACAAAGACTTCAACGCTTGCCCAACCTGGTACCTGCCAGTGGGACCTGCCACACTAGTGGCAGGTCCCACTGTGATCCCGCCTCCTCCTGCTTCGGCTCATCTGACTGCAGTATATAAGCCAACTCTCTGGCCCTATGCTGCACTTCCTACAAGAGTGATGGACTGAACAAATCAATTCCAGGCTGAGGGACTGATTACCTCAAACTCCTCCTCTCCTTACCCATTTCTACTTTGTATTGGACTGATGAAGCCACTGAGTGGCGAAACATTTCTTCATTAAAGATTTCCATATGTTGCATGTGTCTCAATTCATGAGCCAGTAGGCCTGCTGCCGTGTTATTACATTCTTATACTTTTATCATCCTTGTTTTTGTCCAGGTTTTCAACGTTTTTCGACTATTCGTTCATAACAAGAGATGTAAAATATAAACCATACCACGGGTAGGGATAGAACCCGCGATCAGAGAGTCTCAAAACTCTCTGACCGTGGGTTCTATCTCAGGCCAGTGGTATTGTTTGTTTACAATCGTGTCATTACGATTTCGTGAGTCAGGATGTAAATGAATATTTCCGTTACTGGAACAATACACAAATAACCCGTACTTAAACTAACGTAATTCTGTTTAGCTAAATGCTGCTATATATATCATAGGTTAGTTAGCATTTATTTAGTATTACTTGAAATATAGGATATATATTGTTTGTTATGTTGAGATTGAAATTCGCAGAGTTATGGCCAAAAAATTTACTCTGGCTATTCAGCAGAAAATGGCATTGTTTTTCAGACGAATTTTTTTTTTTTTCATTAACATATCGACTATTTCCCACCTACGCGGAGAAACCCAAAAATAAGAAGAAAGACTTTTATCATCATTTACTCCATCACTGTCATGTGAGAGGCATACTGACAATACAGTTAAAAAACTGCAACATATATTCTCCCCTCCTTCAGAACACAGCCACTGTACATCACACCTCCAGGATTCAAGTCTGGTCAACCGGTTTCCCTGAATTCCTTCATAAATGTTACTTTGCTCACATTCCAACAGCATGTCCAGTCTTAACACACCCACGCATGCTTCCTGGAAGTCTAAGTAAGCCCCTCACACACAAAGACCTCCTTTACTCTCTTCCCTTCAACCTATCCTAGGACAACCGCTTCCCCGCCTTCCACTGCAGATTTACATGCTCTTCAAGCCATTGTTCCACCCTCTCTAAATGTCCAAACCATTTCAACAACCACTCTGCAGTCCTCTGGATAATACCTATAGAAACTCTGCACCTCATAATCTCCAAACTATGGATTTGCTGCATATTCACAACAAACATTACCCTCAGACACAACATCTCCACCGCCTTCTTGCTGCAACATTCACCACCCATGCTTTACACCCATATAAGAGTGTTGCTATAACTATACTCTCATATCACATTCTTCTTTTTGTTTCCATGGATAACGTTCATTGTCTCCAATGACTCCTCAGTGCGCCACTCAGCTTTTTTCCCCTCATCAATGTTATTGTTCACCTTGTCTTTCATAGATCCATCTGATGACAAGTCCACTCCCAAATACCTGAACACATTTGCTTCGTCCATACTCCCTCCCTCCAATCTGATATCCAATCTGTCATTACCTATTTTTTTTATCCCCATCACCTTGCACTTTCTTACGTTTACTTTTAATTTTCATCTATTGTATACCCTCCCAAATTAGTCCATCAGCCTCTGCAACTTCTCTTTAGAATCTCCCAAAACCACAGTGTCATCAACAAAAAGCAACTGTGACAATTCCCACTTTGTGTTAGAATCTCTATTTTTTAATCCCACACCTCTTACCAACACCCGAACATTCACTATTCTTACAATCCCATTAATAAAGATACTTGAAAACCATGGTTACATCATGTATCCCTCTCTAAGGCCTACTTTTACTGCAAAATAATCTCCGTCTCCCCTGCATACTCTACCATGAGCTTCACCGTCCTCGTAGAAAATCTTGAATGTTTCCAGTAGTCTGCCACCTGATCCATACACTTGCAAAATCTGCCACATTGCACTTCTATCCTCCGTATCATATGCCTTTCTAAATCAATAAAGACAACGAAAACCTCTTCATCCTCATCTAAATATCGTTTTTTATACGCTTCACACGGTAAATACTTAGTCTATATATCTCTTTCCCTTCCTGAAGTCTAGCTGTTCATTTGCGAATCTGCTCTCTGTCTTACTCTTGATTCTTTCAATACTAACTCTACAATGCAGCTTACCAGGTATACTCAATGAGCTTATTCTCCTATAATTCTTACACAGACTGTAGCGGGAGAGCTTCCTGTGATAACGGCAATGGAGTGTGCAAGGACTCATGCTATGGTCTAGAGCGTGAGGTGAATGGTGGCTGTGGTGACACTGGTTGCAAGTGTTGCACACCAAGCCTGGCTACCTGTCTGTCTTCCAGTAACTGCACTGGAACTTGCATGGACTCTAGAACGTGTTTGTTTCCACTAGCAAACAACACCTGCTCAGGCTCTGACTGTGTCTGCTGCAATAGTACGTGAAAGTTCACCAAGGTTTTAAAAAACTTTTAACATCGAAAATTTATCTCTGAATGATTAATTTTAACCCATATGAAGACAGGAACACAGGAGGCTGATTGATCTGCATATATCGATCCCCTTCTGGGATCCTCCTCTGCTGAAAAGGATCCCAGAAGAGGATTGAAATATACAGATCAATTAGCCTCCTGTGTTTCTGTCTCCATGTGGGTTACTGAGCACTGACAAGTGTTCATTACACTTTAGTTATTAACTCTGAATGTTAAAAAAATGGAAGTAAAAATTAACGTGCATAAAGAGATAGACCTAAAAATAATCTTAACAATAATTATTAATTTTTCAGGCAATTCATTTGATTAATTGAGAAAATGTTTTGAAGAAAAAAGAATCTTACGACAATTTAATAAACGTATGGAATATTGCAGTTTTATTCTTTAAAAATCATCGTTTTTAGATTTAAAGAAAAAGAAGGAAATTATCCACAGATATAGATATGTCGCCATTTTCTTCCAGTGAAGGAACTAAATAGTAAATTTAATTTCTTGAGAAATTTCTTTAAAGGAATTGTGAGTTAATTTTAAATCTTAAAAAAAAATTAAATGCAAATTTTTATATGTGTGGATTGGATCATTTGATGATTTTTTTTATCAGATTGTGCCGCCCAGCCTTTTTGTGATGAAGGTTACGGGACCTGCAGATCATCATGTTATAACAAGGAGCGTCAAGTGGAGGGAGGCTGTTCCGACTCTAACTGCAAGTGCTGTACATTACGCATGGCCACCTGCACTTCCTATATGAACTGTTCTGGAGTATGCATGGATTCCAGATTGTGCGATTATCCCCTATCAGATTCATCTTGTTTAGGATCCAACTGTATATGTTGCGACAGTAAGTAGCAAATAAATGCCTAATTTAATTTTTTTTTAAGCGCTGACCATCTCCCTCCGAGGCAGAGTGACTCGAAAAAGAAACACTTTCACCATCATTTACACTATTACTCTCTTTCCAGAGGCGCGCAGATACGACAGTTTAGATGTCACTCTAAACAGCAAATGTCCCAAACCCTTCCTGTACAGTGCAGGCATTGTACTTCCCACCTTCAAGACTCGAGTCCTGCTAGTCGGTTTCCCTGAATCCTTTCTCAAAATAATACCTTACTCACATATTTTTGTATTTAAATTTACTCTACATATGATACTATCTGATACACAAATAACCTGCACATAGAAGAGAGGAGCTAACGATGACGTTTCGGTCCGACTTGGACCATTTACAAAGTCACACTAACGACAAGGAGAGCAGGATGGGTATATATAGGCAGGAGGTGGTATTAGTAGTAGTAGTAGTAGTAGTAGTAGTAGTAGTAGTAGTAGTAGTAGTAGTAGTAGTAGTAGTAGTAGTAGTAGTAGTAGTAGTAGTAGTAGTAGTAGTAGTAGTAGTGGAGGTGGAAGGAAGTAGTAGTAGGGAGGTGGTAAGAGTAGGAGGGGCCAGTCAAATACTAAGAAAGAGGAGCACTGCAAGGGAGCTGGTGCCCACAGAGGGTAAGAGCAAGAACACCGAGGAGTGGGGGACAAATAAATAAATAAATGGAACACATACACAGGGCAGAAGAAAGACAGACAACCCAAAGGAGAAAAACGAAAGAGGAAAAGGGGAAGAGGGAGAAGAAGAAAAAGGAGGAATGAGGTTAGGTCACGAGTGTTCTGAAATTTGGAGCATTTTACAATATAGTGGGAGAGGGAGGCATCTACAGAGAAGAAGCCAGGACTAAGATTCATACAAGGAAAATTGTGTATTAGGGAGGATTCAACCAGACGGCGACTGTTAAAGTTGGAAGTAGGGAAGACAGTTTTAGCAGAAGACCAGTCAATAGGATGTTTGTGATCTCTGACGTTAAAGAAAAGAGCATTGTTAGCGTCGACAAGCCTAACACTATTTTTGCGCTCCTTAAGTCTGTTAGAAAGAGACAGATCAGTTTCTCCAAAGTACCGAAGAGGATAGGAGGAACAAGAAATAGAGTAGACACCAGGAGCATCTGTTGAGGGAGGAGAGGTATGAACGAGATTAGTGCGAAGAGTGTTAGTCTGGCGGAAAGTAAGTTTGATGTCTAAGGAACGGAGAGAGATGTTATGAATAGAATGACCAGATATGTAGGGAAGGCAGAGGACAGAAGAATTCCAAGGAGTAGAGAGTTTGGGAGAGAAAAAACTAGTTTTAGCACGTGAGAAGGCAGAGTCATTGAAAAGGGAAGGGTAGCCAAGACGTGAAAATGAATAATGAAGAGTGGAAATTTCAGATTGAACTAACTGAGGATCACATATTCGGAGAGCATGGAGAAAGAGGAAGATAACACTTTTCTTGACAGAGGAAGCATGATAAAAAAAAAGTAGTGAATGTACATGCCACTGTGCATAGGCTTGCGGTAAACGGAAAAGGCAAAACCTGTGTCTGACCGGTGTACATGAACATCAAGAAAAGGAAGCAAGGAGTTAGATTCCCAATTAGCTTTTAACTTAATGGAAGGGGCAAGATTATTAAGAACATCAAGAAATGATTGGAAGAGACAAGAGTCATGAGGCCACAGAGCAAAGATGTCATCAACATAGTGGAGCCAGAGTGAAGGGCGCACATCGATAGTAGGAAGAAGAACAGTCTCGAAGTATTCCATGTAAAGATTAGTAAGGACAGGAGAGAGAGGAGAGCCCATAGCCACACCGAAGGTTTGATAATAATATTTACCTTGGAAGGAATTGGAATTAGAATCCACACAGAGAGGATAAGATCAAGAAAGACATCAGTAGGTATAGGGAGATGAAGAATCCCTTCACTGGCCTTCTTGTGTCATCTGTCCCTCTCTGCCCTATTTCTATGGCCTTCTCAAAACCAATAAACCTAATATCCCCCTACGTCCTATCATATCCTCTAGAGGTTCTGTTTCTTATTCTTTTGCTTCTTGACTAGCCAAAACCCTCGCTCCCTTTCTTGGTGCTTTTTCTCGTGCCCTCCTCCGTCACTCTCAGGACTTCATTGAATGGGTTCGCTTTCTCCCGACTTTTAAGATGCTTAGTCTTGATGTTGAGTCCCTCTTCACAAATGTCCCTCTTGATGTCCTTGATTTTCTTAGAGAGGAGGCCATTGATGGGTTTCTTCATCTCCCTATACCTTCTGATATCTTTCTTGATCTTATCTACCTCTTTGTGGACTCTAATTCCTTTTCCTTCAAAGGTAAATATTATTCTCAAACCTTCATTCGTCTCTCAACCTGCAGAGCGAGAGGATGCTTTCCGAGACTACCCCATTTTGACACCTGGTGGTGAGTTGAGTACTTGGATACCAAGATGGCAGAACATACAGATGTATGTGGTGGATACGGAGGTACACCAGGAGGATTTGCCTGATGTTGATATGTGTGTAAGCGGAAGTTCTAGGAAAAGAACTGCAGGGGCGTCAGAGACAGACGAGGTCATCACCCCGGGACAGAGACTGGGGAAGAAATCTTGGGCAGCGGTTGTGGAGCCGATGGCACATAGTGGTAGAGATGCGACTGAGTTGACAGTGGGAGAGGGAGGGGGGGGGGTGAGTGCACAGGAAAAAATGAGTGAAAAAGCAGGCATGCATAATGTAAAAAGTGCAGTGAGTAAACCCCAGTGGCATAGGGGAAAGCCGCCCCTTCTATAACATTCAGATGCGTCACACTTAACATTAATGGCCTTAAGACAGAGGTCAAGAAAGCTTGGTTGGTGTGGTTTTTACGGAGGTTTGATGTCGACATTTGTTTTTTGCAAGAGCATAATCACAGGGTTGGATGTGAATTGAGTTTGAAAGGATATCGGAAGTATGTTAGCAGTGGTTTGCAGTTGAAGGGTGGGGTAGCAGTGGCGGTAAAGAAGACCAGCCCCTTGCGTGTCACGGGTTGGGTAGAGGGGTGGGTGGGAGGGTTGTGAGGGGGGATGGTGTCTGAGGTGAGAGTCGGGCTAGTTTCATAGGTGTTTACATGCCGGCAACTAGCAATACCAGGGTAAAAGTAGATTTTGTAAGGGAGGTATTGCTGTATCACTTGGGAGGTTTGCCTGCTATAATAATAGGAGGTGACTGGAATTGTGTGATACGGAGTAGTGATGTAGAACCGAGAGGGGTGGGATGTGTGTTGAGTGTTCTGAGGATGTAATGCAGGATGTTATGGTTGTCGATGTGGTGGGGAGGGGGGATACATAGTGGAGCATACGTTCGTCCATAGGGGATATGAGGCACGATTGGACAGAATCTATGTTACGCAGGGCTTAGTTGTGATGAGGGTGAGAGCCTTCAATGTAGGGTTTTCTGAACACAGGGCGGTGATAGCAGATCTGATGTGGGATAGAATAGTGCGTATTTATTCAGGGTACTGGAAGTTAAATGTAAGGCTTCTTAAGGAGGAGGGGGAGGGACCTTATTTCAGTGATTTGTGGTTGCATTTTTGGACGGCTAGGGATAGGGCGATAGATCTGTTAGATTGGTGGGAGATGCAGGCTAAGCCTGAGATAGCGAATTTTTTTAAGGTTAGGGGACAGGAAGAGGCGAGATGGCGTTATAGGTTGCAAAATTATCAGGAGGGACAGTTGCAGGACTGTTACAAGGGGAGAGGTGGTAGGAGAGATGACATGGACAGTCTTCGTGGTAGAATAGCTGAATTACAAAATGATAGGCTTGATGTAATCAGGGTTAGGGCAGGGTTAGAAGAAGTATTGTGGAGTGATAAGCCGTCCGGGTTTGTATTACGTAAATTTCGAGAACGTCAGATGGTAACCACCATATTACAACTGGAGACAAGCCCTGGGGTGGGAGGTTACCCAGAGGGTCGGGTCCTGTCCACCACGGAAAGTGTGAGCCTTTATGCTGATAGTTGGTTTAGGGAGAAATGGAGTAGGAAGTGAGGTTCCTGGGAGAGGATTTTTGGAGGGAGGTTCCAGAGTATTTTAAATGAGCAGGATAGAGTGGGGTTGGAGGGTGGTATAAGTGAGGCTGAGGTGGAAGAGGCAGTTTTAGGGATGAGTACCGGAAAGACACCGAGGATAGACGGTATACCAAATGGTTTTTATAGAGCACATTGGGGGTGAATTAGGCAATGCTTTGTTGGGGTATTGAATCATATGTTAACTAGTGGGAAGTTGGGCAAATCGCAAAGTACGGGTGTCATAGTTTTGGTGCCAAAGCAGAGGTGGGGGGAAGAGTTTTGAGTGCTTATCGAGCAATATCTCTGATGAGCGGAGATTACAAGGTTTTTGCAAAAATCTTGGGCAATAGATTGAAGAAGGACATGGGGTCAGTGATACATAGGGGACAGTTTGGAATTCCGGGGAGGAGTATGAGGGTAGGTCATGGGCATATCAGGGATTTCCTCGAGGGTAGTAGTGGGGGTGGTATTCTAGGTCTGGATTGGGAGAATGCCTATGATTACATGGATAGGGATTTTTTGATTGAGAGTATGATAAGGATGGGTTTTGGAGGGAGGGTGGTAGGATGGGTGAGGACTTTGTATGCTGATGCATCGATGAGAGCACAGGTAAATGGTAGGTTGGGTAGTCCTGTAAGCATGGGGAGGGGTTTGAGGCATGGGTGCCCACTCTCCCAAATACTCTATGCATGTATGCAGAATCCTTTCTATGTGCTTGTTGATGGTGGGACAGGAGGGATGGGGAGGGTGGAGGCGCTTGTGGGGGTATTGTGGGTTATGTAGATGATACTACTGTTTTACTTAATAAGATAGAGGGTTTATGTAAGGTGGGAAGGGTACTTGAGATTTTTTGGAATGGTACTGGGATAAGGGTTAATAAGCAAAAAACACGGTTTCTGGAGGTAGGTACTTGGGTAGGTGGGATCTTGGAGGAGGAGTTTGATTGGATAACTGTAGAAAGGCTCAAAATTTGTGGGATTTTGTATTTGGCAGATGCCCTATTTCTATGGCCCTCCCAAAACCCATAAACCTGATATCCCCCTACGTCCTATCATATCCTCTAGAGGTTCTGTTTCTTATTCTCTTTCTTCTTGGCTGGCCAAAACCCTCACACCCTTTCTTGGTACTTTTTCTCCTGCCCACCTCTGTCACTCTCAGGACTTCATAGAATGGGTTTGCTCTCTCCCGACCTGTAAGATGCTTAGTCTTGATGTTGAGTCCCTCTTCACCAATGTTCGCCTTGATGATGTCCTTGATTTTCTTAGAGAGAAGGCCAATGATGGGTTTCTTCATCTCCCTATACCTACTGATGTCTTTCTTGATCTTATCCCCTCTGTGAGGACTCTAATTCCTTTTCTTTCCAAGGTAAATATTATTCTCAAACCTTCGGTGTGACTATGTCCTTGCTAATCTTTACATGGAATACTTCGAGACTGTTCTTCTTCTTACTCTCGATGTGCACCCTTCACTCTGGCTCCACTATGTTGATGACATCTTTGCTCTGTGGCCTCATGACTCTTGTCTCTTCCAACCATTTCTTGATGTTCTTAATAATCTTGCCCCTTCCATTAAGTTAAAAGCTGAATTGGAATCTAAGTCCTTGCTTCCTTTTCTTGATGTTCATGTCCACCTGTCAGATACAGGTTTTGCCTTTCCTGTTTACCACAAGCCAGTGGTATATACATTCACTACTTTTTTTATCGTGCTTCCTATGTCAAGAAAAGTGTTCTTACCTCCCTCTTTCTCCATGCTCTCTGCATATGTGATCCTCAGTTATTTCAGTCTGAAATTTCCACTCTTCATAATTCATTTTCTCATCTTGGCTACACTTCCCATTTCATTGACTCTGCCTTCCCACATGCTAAACGTAGTTTCTTCTCTCCCAAACTCTCTACTCTTGGGAACTCTTCTGTCCTCTGCCTTCCCTACATTTCCGGTCTTTCTAATCTCAACAACTCTCTCTGTTCCTTAGACATCATACATACTTTCTGCCAGACTAACACTCTTCACACTAATCTCGTTCATACCTCTCCTCCCTCTACAGATTCTCCTCCTCTTCAAGGGGGGCTCCTTGGTGTGGTGAAGAGGCTCTTGGTCTGAGGAATTAGACCTGTTGGTCTCCTTCCTCAGAACGAACCTAATTACCCCCCAATCCCCCCTTCCCTATCCCATCCCCCCCATCCTCTCCTTTTTCTTTCCTCCTCCTTCTCCCCACCCCTCCCTTTTGCCCCTCCTCTTTTTGGCCTTTGGGATTTTTCCAACAGGCATGCTTGTTCTTGGGTAGGGGAAAAGGGGTGCATCCCATTCCGTTGAGGTTCTTGGCAGTGGTGTAGTTTGCCATGGAATCTCGATCGCCTGGGGATGCCCCAATCCCTCTCTGGTCTCCTGGGGGGGTGACTTTGGGTGTCTTTCCGGCGATGGGTGTATCTCTGGAGGCTGCCTTTCAGATTCTGGGGGTGGTGGCCAAAGGAGATATGTTTTGTGGCTGATATCCGGCCACCCTCTATTTTGTCCACTGACGTAGCCCGGCAGATGTCAGGTTGCTATCCCAGATTGCTGGTTTACTGGCATAAAGGGTAGGGTATGGCACAGGTTCTGTGCTGCATCTGCACTACTTGCGGTGCTGAGGTCCTCTTGGGTGTGGAGTGATATTTCTGGGCCCTTTCATTCCTGCTAGGAACTATCCCTTCCCGATCCCCCCTTTTTTTATTCTTTTTTTTTATTTTTATTTTCTTCTTTCTTTTTTTCTTAAAAACAAAAATAAAGAAGTAACCTAATCATGGAGGACCTAATCCATGACCCCACTACCCCCGGGCCCCTTCTTGTTACCTCACCCCATTCTGATCTCACCTCGTCATTTGACCACTCTTCGGACACTCCTAAGGCCTCTGTATCTCTTGCTAGTGCTGTTTCATCACACACTTCAAGTGCTGGGGTTTCGACTGACTCCTTTGATTTGTCTGACCTTCACTCTCCTTTGACTATGCTTCCAGCCTCTCCCTCTACGGTGCAGCAATTTTTGAATCGCCAGCCCATCCCACGTCAGACCAACTCTGGTCCCACTCCTAAACGCCAAAGACAATTGCCTGATGATACGTCTTTGCCACCTTCTCGTTCTACTCAGAAAAGACCGGCACATCGTGCTCTCCCTTTCCATGCTAAGTTTTGGAATACAGAAAGGACTAAATTCTTTACGACCGACTTCCTCTATTGCCTATCTTTCCGACCATAGTATTGGCAAGGCGCTCCTATGCCATGTTGGTAGAGATATTTCCTTTCACGCTCTCAAGAGTGGTACCCACATCATAACTGTCCAGAATGTCAGCCAAACTCGTGATCATTCTCTTCTTTCACATATCGATACTATTCCTGTCACTATCGAAAAAACATCATTCCCTCAATTCTTGTAGTGGTACTGTTATTCTGCCCCATACCATAATTCAACAGAATTTCCAGACATGTGGCAATGACATTCTTGAACAGCTAGAACTCAAAGATCTCCAAATCCTCAAAGTAGACACTTACGTCCTTCCTGCCTGCAGGCGGAGACGTTACCTTTGTAATGTGGCTTAATTAACTTTCAACAGCTGTGAACTCCCATCCTCTGTTTATGTAGCAGAACATCATTTACACGTTCGAAAGGTGATCCCTATACCACAACAGTGTAGAAACTGCTGGCGATTTGGTCACCCTGCAAAATATTGCAGATCTATAGCCGAATGCCCAGTCTGTGGTGCTGATGACCATGCTAATACATCTTGTAGTCTACCTCCCTTTTGCCTTAATTGTCATAAGGCTCACCCTTCTTACTCTCGCCGTTGCCAGGTCTACTTAAATGAGTGAGAAATCCGTTGCCTCAAAGAAGCTGAAGGTCTCCCTTATTATATGGCAGTTTCTCAACTGTGCCTCCAAGGGAAACTGCCCCGTATTTCTTATTCTCGTGTTTCTAAACGTCCCCCCCACTTCTGCAGTCCCATCTTCTACAACTTCCTCTGTGGTTACCCCTCCCATAGTCACTTATGTCTCTAATTCTTTTGTTGTCCTGGGTTCAGAAGTCCCTACTTCAACACCTCAGTCTGTTTTCACTTCATGTTCTCCCTTGCAAGCCCCATTTCAACAAGACCTCGTACGACACCTCCTCCCAGTCGTCCCTCTAATTCTCAGAAGTCCAAAAAATCTCTATTGCTGAAATCTCCTTTAACCCCTCCTTCACTTCTTCCACCTCCAAATTTTACCTTCCCGGTCTCTGTACCTGGTTCTTCCCCTCTCACTGGCTCTATTACAAGTGTGGAGGTTTACCCTTCTCATCGTTTTGTGCCTTCCTCCTCTGTCCCCTACCCAGTTTCTTCCTCTTCTGCCACCTCCCAGGTTTCTGCCTCTTCAGTCCCCTCCTACACTTTTTCTTCAGTTCCCTCCTCCTTTTCGTCCACCCCTACTTTGGTACAGTCCATTATGGTTCCAATCTTTACTTACCCTCCTCCTTCCATCTCCAATATTGTCTCCCATGTGACATCTTTGAATTCCGAAACACTTGAAACTATCTCTGAATATATTGCAGAGACCAAACCATCAATGGACACTGATCCACCCCATTCCTTCTTTTTCCTCTCCTCCATCTGCGAAACTCCTTTCTTTGCAGTGCACCATTCCTTCGCTGCTTGAACGTTTTCCGCTACTGCCGTATGTGGACTTTTCTAACCCCTCTAGTCCATAGGTACCCTTACCTGTGGATTTTTGGTATCTTTATCGTTGCCAATCATGGTCTATTTACAGTGGAATATACGCGGCCTCAGGGGTAATCAGGGTGAGCTTCAGATGGTGCTCTCCCAGTTTTCCTCTGTTGTTGTTTGCTAACAAGAACCAAGATTACACTGTGCTGTTATTTATCCCATCTAAGGCTATAATTTATTGTATTCTTCGGATCCTTTTAGTGATGGGACCTTTAATGAAAGTGCCCTTCTTCTACGTATTGATATTCTGTACCATCAGCTATTTGTTCGTACTTCGCTGCATTACACAGCAGCCCGTATCCACTTGCATAGGTGGTATACACTCTGTTCTTTGTATCTCTCTCCTTCTCGAGCATTATATATCCCGGATGTTGCCTTTCTTGTTTCATCCTTACCTCCACCACTTTCGTTACTTGGCGATTTTAATGCCCATCATTTCCTCTAGGGGGTCTCACTGTGATTCCCGTGCATTTAGTTGGAGGCTTTTCTTGCTTCCCACGCCCTCAATGTTTTAAATACAGGTACTCCAACCCATTTTGATCCTCGTACTCATACTCTCTCTTGCATTTATCTCTCAGTCTGCTCTTCCTCTACTACACTATACTTCACCTGGTCTGTTCTCCCGGACTTACATGACAGCGATCATTTTCCAATCATTCTTACTTCTCCTTCATATTCACCACTTCTTTGTAGCCCATGCTGGCAATTTGATCAGGCAAATTGGGACTTTTACTCACAACTAACTGCTTTTAGTGAGGTTCTTTCTTCGTCCTCCGTTGATGAGCTTTTACACCTCTTCTCGTCCTCAGTTTTAACCGAAGCTTCTCATTCTATACCCCAAACCTCAGGCAGGCATTCTCAGAAGTGTGTGCCTTGGTGGTCTCCTGCTTGTGCTCGTGCAGTACGTTTGAAACGCGCTGCGTGGGGCAGGTACCGGTACAATAGAACCACTGAGAGACTTTTTGAGTTTAAGCAGAAGCATGTAGTCGCTCGCCTTGTCATTCATGACACTAAGTGCACTTGCTGGCGAGATTATGTTTCCACCATCACCTCTGTTGCCTCTATGAGTGCAGTCTGGAAAAAAGTGCAGAAATTGAGCGGTAAATACTCTTCTGACCCGGCTCCTGTTCTGTGGGTCGCCGGTGTTGATATAGCAAACCCTCTTGATTGAAATTGGCAATCATCTGGTCCGTATTTCTCGGGGCTTTATCTATGCCCCTCGTTTCTTTCCTCAAAGTCTGCCAAAGAGTTAGCACCCTTGGACTTTTCTTTTCTCAAAGAAGAACCGTATAATGTGCCTTTTGCACTTCAAGAACTAGAGGCGACACTCTCAGCTTGCCGATCATCGACAGCTGGGCCTGACGACATTCATATTTGGATGTTACAACATTTACATTAGTCAGCCCTTGCAGTCCTCTTACACCTCTTCAATCTTATTTGGTCAAAAAGAGTTCTTCCCCAGCTGTGGAAATCTGCCATTGTTCTCCCGTTCCGCAAACCGGGTACTACAGGACTTGATGCCTCCCACTATCATCACATTGCTCTTACCAGTGCAGTTTGCAAAGTGATGGAACGTCTGGTAAATCGACGTTTAATGTGGTATTTAGAGACACAAAACAGTCTCTCCAATAGCCAATATGGCTTTCGTAAGGGCTGTTCTGCTATAGACCCTTTACTATGCTTGGATACATATGTTCGTAATGCCTTTGTGAATAACCACTCAGTTATTGCCATATTTTTTTGACCTTGAGAAGGCATATGACACAACTTGGAGGAATAATATTTTGGCCCAAGCCCACTCCTTAGGCCTTCGAGGCAATCTACCATCCTTCCTTAAGAACATTTTACCTGACAGTCATTTCTGTGTTCGGGTTAATAATGTGCTCTCCTCGGACTTTGTCCAAGCTGAAGGTGTCCTCCAGGGATGTGTTCTGAGCACAACACTTTTTCTCCTTGCTATAAATGATTTGGCCTCTAGTCTTCTATCCAATATTTGGTCGTCACTCTATGTTGATGACTTCGCTATTGCTTGTGCAGGCACTGTCACCTCATTACAGTTTCTCTCCAGCATGCGATCGACCGTGTTTCTAATTGGGCCACCACACATGGGTTTAAATTTTCCAGTACCAAAACTCACCAAATTACTTTCACTAGACACTCTGTCATCTCAAATCATCCTTTTTACCTTTATGGTTCACGTATCCCTGAACGTGATACAGTCAGGTTTCTAGGCCTTCTCTTTGACCGTATGTTATCCTGGAAACCTCACATTACCTCTATGAAGGCAACTTGTCACAGCCGATTGAACCTTCTCATAACCGTTGCTCATCTTTCATGGGGAGCTGATCGTCGAACTCTCCTTCGCCTACATTCAGCCCTCATTTTATCGGAACTCGATTATGGTGACCAGACCTATTCAGCGGCCTCTCCTGCTACTCTCTCTAGCCTTAACTCCATCCATCATCAGCGATTACGTTTATGCCTTGGTGCTTTTCGCTCTTCCCCTGTTGAGAGCCTCTATGCAGAAGTGAATGTTCCATCCTTGTCCGATCGCCGTGATGCCCATTGCCTTCGCTACTGTATGCTCTCATGATCTCCACAATCCTTCCATTTATAGAATAGTCACTGATATTAGTAGACATTCTTTATTTGTTCGCCACCCCTGTTTGCTTCGTCCCTTTTCTCTTCGCCTACATTTGCTGTTAGGTAAGACACATATGCAACAGTTAGGCATCTTTATTATGAAACGTTTCGCCTACACAGTAGGCTTCTTCAGTCAAGTACAGAAAAGTTGATAGAAGCAGAAGATACTTGAAGACGATGTAATCAGTCCATCACCCTTAAAGTTTTGAGGTGGTCAGTCCCTCAGTCTGGAGAAAAGCATTGTTCCATAGTATGAAACAATATGTATATTGTTTCATACTATGGAACAATGCTCTTCTCCAGACTGAGGGACTGACCACCTCAAAACTTTAAGGGTGATGGACTGATTACATCGTCTTCAAGTATCTTCTGCTTCTATCAACTTTTCTGTACTTGACTGAAGAAGCCTACTGTGTAGGCGAAACGTTTCATAATAAAGATACCTAACTGTTGCATATGTGTCTTACCTAACAACCTGTCGGTATTTTATACCATTTTAATGCCTACATTTGCTCTTGACTTCCCTTCAGTTGCCATCTTTCTATGTTCATGTAGCATCTCACTTTTCCCTCCCTCCCTGGGAAGTTCCATCTGTTCGAGTCTATTCTTTCTCACTCCTTTGCTCAAAAGCCCAACTGCCTATGGTAGCTTCCCTCTCTCTTTTTCTTGACCACTTCCACTCTCATTCTCATGCCATCGCAGTGTACAGATATGGCTCTAAGTCTTCTGATGGTGTTGGATTCGCAGCAGTGTTTCTGGGCAGCGTTCTGCGAGGGCATTTACTGTCTTCGGCTAGCATTTTTACTGCTGAATTGTATGCCATTCTTGCAGCACTTATTTGTATCGCATCTATGCCTGTGTCATCATTTGTGGTTGTTTCAGACTCCCTTATTGCTTTACAGGCTGTACAAAAAATTGATACACCTCACCCCCTAGTTCTCTGTATCCAACTTTGGTTATGTCGTATCTCTACCAAGCATAAAGATATTGTTTTTTGTTGGGTCCCTGGTCATGTTGACGTACAGGGCAATGAACAGGCAGTACATGACCTTCCAGTTTCATATAGAGGTGTTCCATTCATGGACTATTTTGCTGTTATAGCTACCCACCTTCACACCCAATGGCAACAAAGTTGGTCTGCTCTGCTCAATAACAAACTTATTATTTTTTTTATTATCACACTGGCCGATTCCCACCAAGGCAGGGTGGCCCGAAAAAGAAAAACTTTCACCATCATTCACTCCATCACTGTCTTGCCAGAAGGGTGCTTTACACTACAGTTTTTAAACTGCAACATTAACACCCCTCCTTCAGAGTGCAGGCACTGTACTTCCCATCTCCAGGACTCAAGTCCGGCCTGCCGGTTTCCCTGAACCCCTTCATAAATGTTACTTTGCTCACACTCCAACAGCACGTCAAGTATTAAAAACCATTTGTCTCCATTCACTCCTATCAAACACGCTCACGCATGCCTGCTGGAAGTCCAAGCCCCTCGCACACAAAACCTCCTTTACCCCCTCTCTCCAACCTTTCCTAGGCCGACCCCTACCCCGCCTTCCTTCCACTACAGACTGATACACTCTTGAAGTCATTCTGTTTCGCTCCATTCTCTCTACATGTCCGAACCACCTCAACAACCCTTCCTCAGCCCTCTGGACAACAGTTTTGGTAATCCCGCACCTCCTCCTAACTTCCAAACTACGAATTCTCTGCATTATATTCACACCACACATTGCCCTCAGACATGACATCTCCACTGTCTCCAGCCTTCTCCTCGCTGCAACATTCATCACCCATGCTTCACACCCATATAAGAGCGTTGGTAAAACTATACTCTCATACATTCCCCTCTTTGCCTCCAAGGACAAAGTTCTTTGTCTCTGCAGACTCCTAAGTGCACCACTCACTCTTTTCCCCTCATCAATTCTATAATTCACCTCATCTTTCATAGACCCATCCGCTGACACGTCCACTCCCAAATATCTGAATACGTTCACCTCCTCCATACTCTCTCCCTCCAATCTGATATTCAATCTTTCATCACCTAATCTTTTTGTTATCCTCATAACCTCATAACAAACTTCATTCTATTAAACCGAGTATCGGTTACTGGCCGTCTTCTTGTCATCAGTGTCGAGGCTGGGAGACTACTCTCTCCCGCCTTCGCATTGGTCACACTCGTCTTACTCATGGATATCTCATGGAGAGGCGCCCTGCTCCTCTCTGTGAGAATTGTCAGGTTCCAGTAGCGGTCAGCCACATTCTGTTAGACTGCCCACTCTATCAACGAGCACGCAGAATTTACCTCAAACGTCGTCTTTGCTCTGCTGCTCTCTCTTTACCTTCCCTTCTTGTTGATGGACCCACCTTTCATCCAGACTCTCTCATTGACTTTTTGACAACAACTGACTTACTCCTCAAACTCTGATGATGATACCTTTAGCGCTCCCCTCAGCCCTTTCTACCTCAATTTCTTGCTACTCTCTACCCCAGCACAATCCCCTGCCCTACTGTTTTCTGTAACCTACTAATCATCCCTCCCTCCTCTTGCCACATGATACCCTCGCTTCCTTCCCTTCCCTGCAGCGCTGTATAGCCCTTGTGCTTTAGCACTTCTTTTTCATTATGATAATAATAATACAGATGCTCCTGGTATCTACTCTCTTTCTTGTTCCTCCTGTCCCCTTCAATACTTTGGAGAAACTGATCGATCTCTTTCTGACAGACTTAGGGAGCACAAAAATAGTGTTAGGCTTGACGACACTAACAATGCTCTCTTCTGTCACGTCAGAGATCACAGACATCCTATTGACTGGTCTTCTGCTAAAACTGTCTTCCCTACTTCCAACTTTAACAGTCGCCGTCTGGTTGAATCCTCCCTAATACACAATTTTTCTTGTATGAATCTTAGTTCTGGCTTCGTCTCTGTAGATGCCTTCCTCTCCCACTATATTGTAAAATGCTCCAAATTTCAGAACACTTGTGACCTAACCTCATTCCTTCTTTTTCTTCTTCTCCCTCTTCCGCTTTTATTCTTTCCTTTTCCTCCTTTGGGTTATCTGTCTTTCTGTGTATTTGTTCCTTTTATTTATTTATTTGTTTTTCCCCCCTCGGTGTTCTTGCTCTTATCCTCGGTGGGCACCTAACTCCCTTGCAGTGCTTCTCTCTCTTAGTACTTGACTGGTCCCTCCTACTCTTACCACCTCCCCACTACTACTTCCTTCCACTGCCACTACTACTACTACTACTACTACTGCTACCACCTCCTGCCTATATATACCCATCCTTCTCTCCTTTTCGTTAGTGTGACTTTGTAAATGGTCCAAGTCGGACCAAAACGTCGTCGTTAGCTCCTCTCTTCTGTGTGTGGATTATTTGTGTATTGTTCCAGTCACGGTATTGTGCCTTCGTGTTATTATGGACCCCGCAGTTAACCGTCTTGTTCTTTCCAACTTTTTTAAAGTTCTTCCATCTTTTAAGCCCATCTTTCGTTCTCATGAGACTGCTCTTATTGCTACAAGGCATCGTAAGAATCAGCTTCACTTTCTGTGTGACTGTCTTGCTGAACAAGTTTAGCCACCTTCGTTCTCTAATTTTCTGAAACCCAACCCACTGGGCATTCTCTTTCCTGATCATTCCCGTCTCCTACTTCAGCAGCTCATCCTTTCTACGAAGTCTCAGGATGAAGATGCCTTCTTTATTTTCCGTCAGCGTTAACGTGCTCTCTTTGCTTCTCTTCCACAAGATCTCTGCAACCTTCTCTCTACCATTGCTTTTGACACTGCTCGCCTGAATTCACAAATTCATTCCTCTAAACTATGGAATAAACTTCAACGTCTCATCTCAGCTAGTGCTTGGTCTAAATTCTCCCTTACTGACTGTGTTACTAACCTGTCTTTTGTCCCACTCCCTCAATATGAGCTTAAACTTTTTGGTTTTGGTCTTTCCTTTGCCACTTCACCTACCCCTCGCGCTGGAATTGCCCTGATTAGCTCTTTTGATTTTTTTCGTCAGTCTCGCTCCCGTAATCTTCCTGACTTGTCCACCTTTTGTGGCGCTCTCCTTCCTGCTCTTCATCGTCTGTTTTCTAAGACCCACCACCTTCCACGCCGTTACCAACTTGCCCTTTCTTCTCTTAAATCCAACACTAACATTGTAATATTATCTTCTGACGAAGGCAATTCGGTAGTTATCCTTGATCGCGAGGATTACCTCCGTAAAGCTGATGTCTTGCACTCTGACTCACGTACCTACACTCCTCTCATTTCCAACCCTCTTGATTGCATCAAGAGAACTTTTAACAAGAAACTATGGACTCTCTCCGACCTCTGTCCTCCTGACTGACACTGTTCAATGTTTTCGTGTCATCTGTCCCTCTCTGGCCTATTTCTATGGCCTTCCCAAAACCCATAAACCCATAAATCCCCCTACATCCTATCATATCCTCTAGAGGTTCTTTTCTTATTCTTTTTCTTCCTGCCTGGCCAAAACCCTCACTCCCTTTCTTGGTACTTTTTCTCCTGTCCACCTCCGTCACTCTCAGGACTTCATTGAACGGGTTCGCTCTCTCCCGACCTGTAAGATGCTTAGTCTTGACGTTGAGTCTCTCTTCACCAATGTCCTTCTTGATGATGTCCTTGATTTTCTTAGAGAGAAGGCCAATGATGGGTTTCTTCATCTCCCTATACCTACTGATGTCTTTCTTGATCTAATCACCCCTGTGTGGACACTATTACTTTTCCTTCCAAGGTAAATATTATTCTCAAACCTTCCGTGTGGCTATGGGCTCTCCTGTCTCTCTTGTCCTTACTAATCTTTACATGGAATACTTCGAGACTGTTCTTCTTCCTACTATCGATGTGCGCCCTTCACTCTGGCTCCACTATGTTGATGACATATTTGCTCTGTGGCCTCATGACTCTTGTCTCTTCCAACCATCTCTTGATGTTCTTAATAATCTTGCCCCTTCCATTATGTTAAAAGCTGAATGGGAATCTAACTCCTTGCTTCCTTTTCTTGATGTTCATGTACACCGGTTAGACACAGGTTTTGCCTTTTCCGTTTACCGCAAGTGGCATGTACATTCACTACTTTTCTTATCATGTTTACTCTGTCAAGAAAAGTGTTCTTATCTCCCTCTTTCTCCGTGCTCTTCGAATATGTGATCCTCAGTTAGTTCAATCTGAAATTTCCACTCTTCATAATTCATTTTCCCGTCTTGGCTACCCTTCCCATTTCATTGACTCTGCCTTCTCACGTGCTAAAACTAGTTTCTTCTCTCCCAAACTCTCTACTCCTTGGAATTCTTCTGTCCTCTTACTTCCCTACATTTCCGGTCTTTCTAATCTCAACAACTCTCTTCGTTCCTTAGACATCAAACTTACTTTCCGCCAGACTAACACTCATCACACTAATCTCGTTCATGCCTCTCCTCCCTCAACAGATGTTCCTGGTGTCTACTCTTTTTCTTGTTCCTCCTGTCCCCTTCAATATTTTGCAGAAACTGGTCGATCTTTTTCTGACAGACTTAAGGAGCGCAAAAATAGTGTTAGGCTTGTCGACACTAACAATGCTCTTTTCTGTCACGTCAGAGATCACAGACATCCTATTGACTGGTCTTCTGCTAAAACTATCTTCCCTACTTCCAACTTTAACAGTCGCCGTCTGGTTGAATCCTCCCTAATATACAATTTTCCTTGTATGAATCTTAGTCGTGGCTTCGTCTCTGTAGATGCCTTCCTCTCCCACTATATTGTAAAATGCTCCAAATTTCAGAACACTCGTGACCTAACCTGGTTCCTCCTTTTTCTTCTTCTCCCTCTTCCCTTTTCCTTTTTCCTCTTTCTCCTTTGGGTTGTGTGTCTTTCTTCTGCCCTGTGTATTTGTTCCTTTTATTTATTTATTTGTTCCCCGCCTCGGTGTTCTTGCTCTTACCCTCTGTGGGCACCAGCTCCCTTGCAGTGCTCCACTTTCTTAGTATTTGACTGTCCCCTCCTGCTTTTTGTTATTTTTGTTATTTATTGATACTATCCGATAAAATGCGTTTAGATTTGTGAGGATGTTCTGGTTAGCATAGACAACTGAATTATCATTTTGGCTGACATATTACGAGGCAGCATGTGTATGAAGGCTTGTCAATGTGTTTATATATTGTATTTGAGTTACTACTTAAGAAGGAAGCAGCATATGAATTAAATATGTTAAGTTCAGTAGTTTGACTGTGATTTAAAATGATACTCTCTCTTGATACTGGCATACCTGATGTATCATCTTGATACTGGCATACCTGATGTATCATCTTGATACTGGCATACCTGATGTATCATCTTGATACTGGCATACCTGATGTATCATCTTGATACTGGCATACCTGATGTATCATCTTGATACTGGCATACCTGATGTATCATCTTGATACTGGCATACCTGATGTATCATCTTGATACTCGCATACTTGATGTATCATCTTGATACTGGCATACCTGATGTATCATCTTGATACTGGCATACCTGATGTATCATCTTGATACTCGCATACCTGATGTATCATCTTGATACTCGCATACCTGATGTATCATCTTGATACTCGCATACCTGATGTATCATCTTGATACTCGCATACCTGATGTATCATCTTGATACTCGCATACCTGATGTATCATCTTGATACTCGCATACCTGATGTATCATCTTGATACTCGCATACCTGATGTATCATCTTGATACTGGCATACCTGATGTATCATCTTGATACTCGCATACATGATGTATCATCTTGATACTGCATACCTGATGTATCATATACTCGCTGATGTATCATCTTGATACTGCATACCTGATGTATCATATACTTACCTGATGTATCATCTTGATACTCGCATACCTGATGTATCATCTTGATACTGGCATACCTGATGTATCATCTTGATACTCGCATACCTGATGTATCATCTTGATACTGGCATACCTGATGTATCATCTTGATACTCATCTTGTATCACTGATGTATCATCTTGCATACATGATGTATCATCTTGATACTGGCATACTTGATGTATCATCTTGATACTGGCATACATGATGTATCATCTTGATACTGGCATACCTGATGTATCATCTTGATACTGATACTTGCATACTTGATGTATCATCTTGATACTGGCATACCTGATGTATCATCTTGATACTCGCATACTTGATGTATCATCTTGATACTGGCATACCTGATGTATCATCTTGATACTGGCATACCTGATGTATCATCTTGATACTTCCATACTTGATGTATCATCTTGATACTCGCATACCTGATGTATCATCTTGATACTTCCATACTTGATGTATCATCTTGATACTCGCATACCTGATGTATCATCTTGATACTCGCATACCTGATGTATCATCTTGATACTTCCATACTTGAAGTATCATCTTGATACTTCCATACTTGATGTATCATCTTGATACTCGCATACCTGATGTATCATCTTGATACTCGCATACCTGATGTATCATCTTGATACTCCCATACATGATGTATCATCTTGATACTTGCATACTTGATGTATCATCTTGATACTCGCATACTTGATGTATCATCTTGATACTCGCATACCTGATGTATCATCTTGATACTCGCATACCTGATGTATCATCTTGATACTCGCATACCTGATGTATCATCTTGATACTTACCTGATGTATCATTTGATACTCGCATACCTGATGTATCATCTTGATACTCATACTTGCATATACTGGCTGATGTATCATCTTGATACTCATACTTGCATACCTACTTGATGTATCATCTTGATACTGGCATACCTGATGTATCATCTTGATACTCGCATACCTGATGTATCATCTTGATACTCGCATACCTGATGTATCATCTTGATACTCGCATACCTGATGTATCATCTTGATACTCGCATACCTGATGTATCATCTTGATACTCGCATACCTGATGTCTCATCTTGATACTCGCATACCTGATGTATCATCTTGATACTCGCATACCTGATGTATCATCTTGATACTCGCATACCTGATGTATCATCTTGATACTCGCATACCTGATGTATCATCTTGATACTCGCATACCTGATGTATCATCTTGATACTCGCATACCTGATGTCTCATCTTGAAACACGCATACCTCATGTATCATCTTGATACTCGCATACCTGATGTATCATCTTGATACTCGCATACCTGATATATCATCTTGATACTCGCATACCTGATGTCGAAGATACGATACTTCGTGCCGCAAATTGCCCTTCTCACACTATACCATTCACTTATTTATCCATACCTCACCTATGCTATCTGTGCTTGGGGATCAACTGCAGCAATACGCCTAAAGCCAATAATACCCCAACAAAAAGCCGCAGTAAGAAAAATCACTAACTTCCATCCCTGGCAACACACACCTCACTCTTCATAGATCTAAACTTACTCCCTGTTCAGAACATCCACACTTACTACTGTGCAATCTATATCTACAGGACCTTAAATTCCAATATTAACCTTGACCTAAAACGCTTTCTTGATAGTTGTGACAGGATCCACAGGCATAACACCAGACACAAACATCTCTATGATATTCCCCGTGTTTGACTAAACCTTTACAAAAATTCAATGTATTTCAAAGGACCTAAAATCTGGAACACCCTACCTGAAAACTCTAGAACTGCAGACACATTCATCACTTTCAAAACTACAGTTAGAAAGCATCTTATCTCCTTGATACACCCCGACAACTAACTACATGAAAACCACCTGGTGGTTCACAATTACACTCACTCACCCACTGACTATAAACCCAGAAATATTAATCTTAATCTTAAAATAATGAATCTTAATTAGTCATAAGTTTGCCTATGATACTCAAATATAGACACTTTGTATTGTGCGAAAACAAAAGCATTCACATTGCTAAGCTCATAAATTATAATGTAGTCACTTAGCCTTAATACCATAATCTGTAAGAATTTAATGTTAAGAATTAATCTAAGTCTGCCCGAAATGCCTAGCCATGCTAGGTGTCCTAATGGCCCCCTCTGTAATTAGTATTTTACAACATGTAAACCACACAATATCCAAAACCTGTAAACCCCTTATAGAGAATAAACTTGATTGATTGTTGATTGATGTATCATCTTGATACTCGCATACCTGATGTATCGTCTTAATACTTGCATACCTGATGTATCATCTTGATACTCACATACCTGATGTATCATACACTTTCATGGTGTGAAGTTCCTGCCTTCCAATATGACACACACGACACTGCTTAAGTCAAGGTTTGATGCATCAGTCCTTAGATTTTACTCACCTGACACTGTTTACATTAGGGTATGAGGTGTCTTTTTTCAGATTTTACACGCCTTATACTGACTGTGATTGTATAAATTAATTAATTATGAATAAAATGCAATATACATATAATGAACCTGTAATTGTAGTTACTAAGAGAGTGCATTTTTTTTATCAACAGCATGTACTATTAAGTCTTCCTGTGATGACGGCTTTGGTAATTGTAAAAGTGGATGCAGTAAAGGCGAGCACGAGGTGCTTGGAGGTTGTGGTGATGCTGACTGCAAGTGTTGCTCTTTGCGCCAAGTCTTGCAAACTTGTCAAGCCACTAGTGACTGTCCTGGCAACTGCATGCAACAAACTCTTTGTTTCAAGCCAATGACAAATTACAGTTGTGTAGGAAATAACTGTACTTGCTGTCACAGTAAGTAACTAACGTATGTAACAGTGTTTCTTCTGTGACCAACAGTATCACACTGAAAATCAGAACTGATCTGAGGTAAAATACATCTGAAAGGTTGACTGGTGACCATTTTAAATTGTTCAAGCACCTAATGTTATTATAAAGGATTTCTAAAGAGTATATAATTTCAAACAGAATGCAATGTGCAGAGTTCCTGTGATGAAGGTTATGGAATGTGCAGGGATTCCTGCCTCAGTTTAGAACGAGAGTTGGCAGGAGGATGTAATAACTCAGACTGCAAGTGCTGCACACTGCGCCAGGCAACGTGCTCCCCTTCCAGTAACTGTCGTGGCACCTGCAAAGATGTTGGATTGTGCACTGTACCTTTAGCAAACTATACCTGTTCAGGATCTAACTGCATCTGTTGTGACAGTAAGTAACTGGTGGATGTTTTGTATGTTAAAACTGATATGATGATCGATTTACTGTCCTCACCTAATTTTTATTTGTCTTAATCGTTCTTACGCCAATGTCCTTGTCCATCGTGATTCCTCCCATGTCAATGTCCTTGTCCGTCGTTATTCCTCCCATATTAATGTCCTTATCTGTCGTTAATCGTGATTCCTCCCATGTCAGTGTCCTTGTCCATCGTGATTCGTGATTACTACCATGTTAATATCCTTATTCATCGTGATTTCTCCCATGTCTATATCCTTGTCCATCATGATTCCTCCCATGTCAATGTCCTTGTCCATCATGATACCTCCCATGTCAATGTCCTAGTTCATCCTGGCCTCTCCCTTATCAGTCTGTCCTCGACACTCCTGCTTCAGCACATGTCAGTCTGTCAGTCGAATTATACTTAAACAGTGATGGGCAACAAGTCCACAAACATTACAACTTCTCGACCATCAAGGCAATCAAGCAGATTGCCGGAACAATAAGACGAACCATTCGCCAAACAGCAATAATGTACAAAGCAGCAGCACAGCGTCAGGAACAAGGAGACAAAATAACGACCCTAACTGGGGGACCATCAGTAGATCCTCCATAAAGGGCATAAAACTCCTTTAATACTGAATCAAAGTTCAGCATAACCAAATCCTCGACTACGACAGTGTGTAGATGCTACAGAGTAGGTGAGAAGCATTAGCTTGGGACGAGGGTTGAACTGTCTCCACACGACACAACTTCAGCGAAACGTCAAAAATCACTAACTCTGAACGATGTTCTGTGAACAGTTACACAGAGATACATGAAGTATGTTTTGGCTTTCCAACGAAATAATACTTTACCAAAGACAGAGTCTAAGTCACGAACAAACAGCCTGAGAGACGAGAGGCAAGAGAAATGCATCTAGGACCATTATAATTATTATTATAACCATGGGGGGAGCGCTAAACCCATTGGATTATACAGCGCATGTGGGGAGGATGGAAGACAGTCAGGATCAATTCAGGGAACTGGTGCAGAGATCCAATTCCCTAGATCAAGAACTCCTCACCAGCGTCAAGGAACCTCCTTTGAGGGGAGACTTCTAGGACAAGAATAAGATCAAGAGAGTGAGGTAGGGAGGGCAGTCTCAAACCTCAGGTGCGATCACGTGACTAGTCAGTGCCACTTCAGTGACGCCTAACAAGTGGGCAACTATTTAGCAAGGATAACTTGTGAGAGTGGACAGCCAGTCACAACTCTCCTACAGCGAGCACAGTGAAGTGTAAATGTAACATCCTACCTACAGACATAGTTAATATAATAAGTCAAATAATTATATAAAGCAAGATATTTTCATTTTAGTTATTAATGAAAATATCGGCAATATAAAATTATATGAAAGATAATATATGCATATACACTGGGTCCCATTCAGGGGGCGCAACACGGTGTTTTTTTTCATATATATATTTTATTTAAAACATCATAAATTACAAGGTAATATAAAATATTAAATACCACAGCAATACAGGATCCGGACAAGATTACTAAGAATTATATCACAAGTGCAAGAGAAAAATTTTTTGAAAACGCAAAATACATACACACCATTCACTGACACACATTATACAAAATGATAATATATATGACACATACACAAAACTGTTGGAGGGGGACCCCCCCCATGAAAACCCATCTATAAATACACCCACATCATTCGCACACGTATTGATCACAGCAGTGATCAAACATTAATTTTTGTAACTTTATATATACATGCAACTGTTTATGAGATTTAACTTAAGAACAAAGTCTGGTAATTATCCGTCAACATTACTCTATAACAAAAATAAGCATTACACAAAATTGCATAAGCGTATAAAGCATCAACAACTGCAAGATTTTTACAGCATACGTTGCATCAGCAACGAAACTTAATACCATTACAAAAGTGATGGAAAACAAATTATGTAAAACCAAATATAAAATCCATCTAAGAGGAAAGAAATTCCCTACAAAATTACAATAAATGCTACGAAAATACATACCAGAAAAATTATCTTTGCAGAAACTGGTAGACCAACATGGACAGTGACTTTTATAACTCCCTTTTAATCACAAGGACCTAATTTATACAAATCTTGGGCTTATCAAAATCTTTCACACAAAACTTAAATGTCAGCACAGCACCACGCAGTACATACTTTCCCGACCCTCACATTCTTTCGCAAGTCCTTTACCTCATACACTCCCCCTCCGAAAAACTAATGTCAACCCGCTTATAAAGGAAACCAGTCCTTTACGTATAATTAGCTCGCCAACTGAATGAGGCCATTGACCGTAATTTTGCAGTAGGTCTCCGGAAAACGTGCCCTCTACTGTCCCCCATAAATAAGTTTGTTCCTGCAAACCGTTCTATGTATGCCCACCGCAATTGCCCTAATTCTAATTCTCCCCCCTCCCGTGTCCCTCATCCTCCTGGAAATATACAGAAAATCCACCACTACATACATAATCGCCCTTTTCACTTCTCTGGAGACCCCGCGTACTTCTAATGTTAAGGCTCGCAGGGTCTCTACATTACCCCCACCCATCAACCTAAAAACCTTCGCTAACCACACCCTTACCTCCCTCAACTCTTCACAGAAATAAACCGCATGAAAAGCTGTTTCCTGTTCTCCACAGTGATCGCAGGTCTGTTCCCTCACCAATCCCATTGAACACAAAACAGCTTTCGATGCTAATATCCCCATCATAAATCTATATACAAACTCCCGTACTCTCGGCATTAACTTAAGCTTTCGAAAGTCATTCCATATCATCCCCCAATCATACAAGGGATAAACCGATACCCCCTGTATGATTTCCGGCCTCCTGCTCATCGTCACCAAACGCCCCACCCTAAGTTTTTCCACCTCCCTAATCAATAACAATAACCTCAGCATATCCTCGCATTCAATTAATTCTTTTCTGCTCCACCATCTCTGCACATCCTCCATCACTTTCCCCACTCTAACCCCTCTTTCCCCCCCTCCCTAACGAACCTCTGTTTCACATATAAGGCCTTTACTCTCGGCCCCAACGCTAAAAGGCCTACTCCTCCACTGCGTATATTCGACATCACCACCTCCTTGCTTAGCCATGCCCTCCCGAAACCCCAAACATAACGTAATGCCCTCCTCTGAATCTCATGTACGTCTGGATTCTGCAGTGGATACACCACAGCCATACTCCACACTTTACTATAAACTAATGAATTTACGATTATCGCCCACTGTTGTAAGGTGACGTCCCCCGCCAGTAAACTCCTTAACCTTTTTACTGCCATCTCCACCACCACCTCCGAATTCACCTGCCTAGCCTCCCGCACATCTGTCATGTATATAACTTCACAAATTTTTAGCCTAGCCACTACTTCCCACCCAAACTCCAACCCCAAGCCCCCCCTCACCCAGGCACCCACCTCCAGCAAACTTGATTTTGCTCTGTTCACCCGCATTCCAGATGCCCTCCCGAAAAGCTTCAACACACTTTCCACCATACACAATCCCTCCACTCCGGATATCAGAACAGTGGTATCGTCCACATACCCCACCACATCTATACACCCATCCTTCTCCCCATTTAAAATCCCCCTCTCCTCAACGAGCCCATAAAATGGATGCTGCATACACGCAAACAATATTTGAGACAGGGGACACCCCTGTCTCAAGCCCCTCTCCATCCTTACAGGCCTTCCCAACCTGCCATTAATTTGTACCCACACCATTGCAGATGAATACATTGTATCAGCCCACCTCACCACTCCCATGCCAAAACCGAGATGCAACAAACTAGCCCTCAGAAAGTTTCTATCCACACAGTCGTATGCATTTTCCCAGTCAATACCCAAAAGCCCTCCCCCGTTGCAACCCTCCAAAAAATCCCTAATGCGGCCATGCCCATCTCTCATACTTCTGCCTGGAATACCCATGTGCCTCTTATGAATAACCCCACCTAACACCTTCTTCATCCTATTGCCCAGTATCTTTGCGAAAATCTTGTAGTCGGCACACATTAGCGAAATAGCTCTGTACTCACTCAATACTCTTCCCTCTTGCTTTTTGCGTACTAATACGACTACACCCATTCGCTGAGTCTGTCCTAACTGTCCCTCCCGTCGCATACAATTCATGACCCTCACCAGACAGTACTTAATGTGCTCCCATTGAATTCTATAAAAATCATTTGAAATCCCATCTATACCCGGTGCCTTGCCAGTACTCATGTTGAACACAGCCTCCTCAACTTCCCCCATGCTAATCTCACCTCCCATCCCCATGCCCTCCTCTCCACATGACCCTAAACCTCTCCCCCCCACACCTCCTCAATAGCATCGCCCTCCTTCCCCTTCCCCACTTCTTTTGGAACCAGAAATCAGCATAATTACTCATGCCTTCTGTAGTATTCAGTACCTGTCCCTTATGATATCCACCCATATCCTCACTTACTTCCAAGTTGAAAATAGTCGAATCCTTCTGCCTTACCCTAAAACCTCGCAAAACACTTCCCGAAGGTTTATCCCCCCACAGCACAGCCTCCATTCCCACCCTTACACCTATCGCATCAAATCTACCATTATGTAACTCTGCCAACCTGTCCTTGAGTTGCACCATGTTTCCGTACTGCCGCCCCCCCTTCCTCATAACACCCATTTAGCTGATATTCCAAATAATTTTGCAACCCATGCCTCCACCCTACCTCTTCCCTTCCCTTCCTTTTATAAAAACCTGCTATACCTGGCTTAGCGTGCCTTTCCCACCATTCTAAGACACACGACTCCACCTCTCTAGAATCCCAAAAAGTTTGCCACCATACCCCAAAAGCCATACTCACCTCCTCACTTCTCACGAGTCTTGCATTTAATTTCCAAAAACCCAATTGTATCCTAACCATACCCTCCCAATCAAGATCTGCCATAACTGCCCTATGATCAGAAAACCCCACATCAAAAGTCCTGACTCCCAACACACGTACAGCTTCCGTTGCATAGATCCTATCTAATCTTGCAGCATAATCCTGTCTGACAAACGTATACTCAACCCGCCAACCACCCCTCCCCACAACATCCAAAACCCTCACGTCTCCAAACACATTGCATAACATGCCCAACATACACCCCGCCCCCACGGTTCCACATCCCCACCCCGAATAACACAATTCCAATCTCCCCCTATGACAGTGACTAAAGGTAAACCCCTTAAATAGTACATCAAAAATTCCCTCACAAAGTTCTCCTTGACTCGTTCGTTGCCATCCGCCGGCATATACACTCCTATAAAACAAACCCTCGTTGCACCCCATTCTGCCTCCACCTGCACGACCCTCCTCCCCTCCTCCCACCCCAAAATATGCAATGGACTGGTTTCCTTTACAGCCACAGCAACCCCACCTTTCAACCTCAAAGAGCCACTCACATACAACTTATATCCTTTCAAAGACAACTTACAACTTAACTTATAATTATGCTCCTGAATGAAACATATATCTACATTAAATCTCCTTAAAAACCATTCCACCCACACTCTTTTAACCTCGGCTCTCAGGCCATTAACATTAATCGTTACTAGCTTGAATTATGACAGTAAAGGCAGCTTGCCCCGCCGCCTTGGAATGGCACCCGCTTGACCTGGCTGCTGACTAGAGCTCCGTCTGTCCAGTCCCCCAACCCCACCTTTTCCTTTTGAACCTTTCAGTACTTCAGCACCGCTACACCCACTCTCCGGGAGGTCCAACCTGGGCCTCCAAGACTTCTTACCAGGTCTCTGCCCGGGCGTTAAGACGTCATCCATAGCAGATGTCCCAGCTGTTCTCTTGCATGAACCTCCATCTCCACATGTAACCTTCTCTTCCGTGCACGCTCTGTGCACCTTAGCCACTACCGCGTGCTTCTTCCCCTCATTGCACACGGTCTTCCCACGTCCTGATGAGTCTGTAGTCTCCTCCAATGAGCGTCCACGCTGCTCATCATCCAGACTCCCCTCCACCTCACTCAGGAAGGTATTCAAAACCTCATCCAGTGTTCCATCCTGTTGCATTACAGGCTCACCGTCATTGCTCATCGTCGTCGTCTGCTCAGGCCCCGTCCCCACAAGTAACGTAGCACATGAGTCCATCTCCGCCTCTGCTTTTTCCACTTCCTCACTCCAACTGCATGATGCCTGCCTTCCGGCCGCATCTGTCTCCGGCACCACAGGAGAGAACTGCTGATCCACCAGTGTTGGCATCTGTTCCCTCCATCCTGGTTTTCTATGGCATTGGGCTGCCATATGGTCAAAAGATCCGCACAGCCTACATGTCCTTCTCTGTCCTGCATAGTATACGTATACCTACGTTCAGAACTCTTCCAATAAAACATACGAAAGTATCGATTGCCTTAACGTCATCGTCTGACTGAAGGAACCCTCGGGCAGTCCCACATAAGGCCCATCCTTCCACACTCCCAATTCTGCCGCATGCATCTTGCCATAACGACGGAATACCACTACCACATCATACTCTGTAGCTTCAAAGGGCACATTCCTGACTTTTACATATATCACATAGCTGGATACATCATGTAGACACACCTCCACTGTTGTATTCACGGCCATCCTCTTCTCGTGGTACGTGTCAACTATTCTTGTGTAAAATCCAGCATTTATGAATTTGATAAAAATCCTCGTAACTCCGTTAACAGCCACACCACAAAGCTCTTCATTGGGTATCCCATACATATCACGAATAATCGTTGGGAGTAGCACCTGCATTGTAGAACTGCTTAGGGTACCACGTACCAGTTCCACACAGACAGTATTTACACGTCGACCATGTCTATCCGCCATTTTGATTGCTCAAAACAGGAAAACTGCGCAGAAAAACAACTTAATTGGGAGCGTCTGCGCAGCATGTCCACACGGCCCGGAAGCGATGAGGACAATACGTGTAGCTGATACAGTGCTGCCTGCTACCCAATGTGTAGCAGGTTCAGTGCTGTCTTTACTCACTGTGTAGCTGGTTCAGTGCTGTCAGCTACCCACTGTGTAGCTGGTTCAGTGCCGTCTGCTACCCACTGTGTAGCTAGTTCAGTGCCGTCTGCTACCCACTGAGTAGCTAGTTCAGTGCGGACTTTAACCACTGTGAAGCTGGTTCAGTGTTGTCTGCTACCCACTGTGCAGCTGGTTCAGTGCTGTATTCTACCCAATGTGTAGCTGATTCGGTGCTATCGTCTACCCACTGTGTAGCTGGTTCAGTGCTGTCTTTACCCACTGTGCAGCTGGTTCAGTGCTGTATTCTACCCAATGTGTAGCTAGTTTAGTGCTGTCTTCTACCCACTGTGTAGCTGCTTCAGTGCTGTCTTTTACCCATTGTGTAGCTGGCTCAGTGCTGTCTTCTACCCACAGTGTAGCTGGCTCAGTGCTGTCTTCTACTCACTGTGTAACTGGCTCAGTGTTGTCTTCTACCCACTGTGTAGCTGGCTCAATGCTGTCTTCTACCCACTGTGTAGCTGGCTCAGTGCTGTCTTCTACCAATGTGTAGCTGCCTCAATGCTGTCTTCTGCCCACTGTGTAACTGGCTCAGTGCTGTCTTCTACCCACTGTATAGCCGGCTCAGTGCTGTCTTCTACCAACTGTGCAGTTGGCCAAGTACTGCCTTCTACTCACTGTGTAAGTGGCTCAGTGCTGTATTCTACCCACTGTGCAGTTGGCTCAGTACTGCCTTCCGCTCTCAGTATAGCTAGCTTAGTGCTACCTTCTACCCACTGTGCAGCTGGGTAGGTGAATGCTACGTGAAATCTGAGTTAGTATTAGATGTAAATTGTAACACGGAATCCTTGTTACACGAATGCTGAGGCAGTGTTACATATAAGCTTAGTCATATATGCCAGCTGTATATACGTATATACCAGCTGTTTCACTGATACATAAAAGCTGTCGTCAGATTATTTTTATGATGTATTAAAAACAAATATTTTTTCAACAGATTGCACTACACAGTCTTCCTGTGATGAAGGCCATGGAGTGTGCAGGAGCTGGTGCCTTGCTGGGGAACATCTGATGGATAGCGGCTGTACTGGTGTCAACTGTATGTGCTGCTCCAAGCGTACTCTTAGCTGTCTAGCTACTGTTGGGTGTCCTGGCAACTGCGTACACCAGAAAGATTGTACCAACCAGCTGACAAGCTATTCCTGTTCTGGAGCTGACTGTGTTTGTTGTGATAGTAAGTTGATAATATATTTCAATGAGTTTTTAAGTTTATAAATATACTGGAAAGATCGTGAATAATGGACACCTATGATAAGGGTGTCGGAGCGTATTGACCAATGTGAAAGAAATACCATTTCAAAAAAAATCTGTAAGGCGTTTTTGAATATTAAAGAAATTATCAAAACTAACAATTAATATATTCACAAAACTAGTGTTTTTTTTTTTTCAATTTAATACTGTGCTTTTCTTTGACGATGAACTCGCTGAGAATTTATAAAAATTATCTAGAACCCAGCAATAAATTTAAAACAGAGAGAGAAAAATTAATGGATGCCAGTCTCAGATATTTATATCACCAGAAAGAAGTTATCGTTAGAATTTTGAAGTTTGCATATTCTCTCTGCTTTCAAAAATATTTCTGCCACTAATTGGACCAGGTTATGAGAAGTTTTCTGTTAGGACTCTTTCTACATTTATACTGACTTACGTTCACAAAATTATATGTAAGTACCATCATCACCAGGCCCGGTGGCCTGGTGGCTAAAGCTCCCGCTTCACACACGGAGGGCCCGGGTTCGATTCCCGGCGGGTGGAAACATTTCGACACGTTTCCTTACACCTGTTGTCCTGTTCACCTAGCAGCAAATAGGTACCTGGGTGTTAGTCGACTGGTGTGGGTCGCATCCTGGGGGACAAGATTAAGGACCCCAATGGAAATAAGTTAGACAGTCCTCGATGACGCACTGACTTTCTTGGGTTATCCTGGGTGGCTAACCCTCCGGGGTTAAAAATCCGAACGAAATCTTACAAAATAGTTTATACGAAGACATAACCAGTTGCCAGAGAGTCAATAAACAGACTGAAAAGACACGATGACAACTTAAACTGGTAATTCCTTACCATATAAGCATTGGTAAATATATGAAAAGAGTCTTTTCTCACACCCAAATTATTACTCCATTCTTTGTCTAAATTGGAATTGTTTTACCTAACTGATTAAAACAATCAATGTGATTACAATCAATAAAACACACATCAGACAGACAAAATGTACTCACGAGAGTTAGGGAATATACTATGTAATATATACATATATATATATATATATATATATATATATATATATATATATATATATATATATATATATATATATATATATATATATATATATATATATATATACGAGAACGGATAATTGTGTCCCTCTGCCTCATCATCGCAGGAATCACATAGGTAGACCCAAGAAAAGCCCCACTGAAAACGAGAAAATTTGCGCACAGGTTAGCAAAGGAATCGAAGAAGGTAACACAGTGGGAGCAATCAGAATAATTACAAGTGACGACACTGTAGCCCCCAAAGATGAGACCACGGCCCAAGCAGTAAGAGACAAGCATCCAACCAGGGACACCATAGCCATCAACAACAACTCTGAGGAAGACTCCATCACTGAACAATTAATTTTGCCAGAATCGGAAGTCTATAAGGCGATTGTGTCATTACCAGCAGGATCTGCAGGAGGTTACACTGGAATTCGACCTCAGCACCTTAAAGAGATGGTAAATCCAGTACGTCGGTGCATCTGCATCAATTCTTCTCACCGAGTTAACAACTTTCGTCAACAACTGCCTGGCTGGGCGAATCCCAGAAGAAATTAAACCATTTTTTTTTGGAGCCTAACTATGTGCTTTGAAGAAGAAGGAAGGATGGGGGAATCAGACCCATTGTGGTTGGAAACACTCTTCGCCGTCTCGTTGCCAAAGCAGCAGTAAGACACATTCGCCTAGAAGCTGCCAGTTTACTTCAGCCACACCAACTGGGCTTTGGGGTCTCTCAAGGCAGTGAAGCCGCAGCTCATGCGGCAAGGGCCTACATCAGGGACCTTCCAGAAGACAAGGCCTTAGTCAAACTTGATATTAGAAATGCCTTTAATATGGTGAAGAGAGATGCTCTCTTGCCAGCTGTTTGGGATCGGTTTCCCAGTCTTTCTCCCTTCATTTCAGCCGGCTACAGCAAACCCTCAATTCTTTTGTTTGGAGAACATGAAATTCTCTCATCAGAGGGTTTTAAGCAGGGTGACCAACTCGCTCCACTTCTCTTCTGCTTCGCAGTAAGAGAACTGACTTCCAGCCTATGCAGCGAGCTCAACATCTAGTACCTGGATGATAGCACTCTGGCAGGTACTGAAGAGTCCCTGGTAAGGGATCTACAACTGGTGAAAACACAGTGAGAAGACTTGGGACTCATGTTCAATCCCTCCAAGTGTGAAATCATCACAGTGAACCAGGAAATAATCAATGCTGTACGAAGAATCCTCCCGGAAGTCTCTACTACCACTCCATCCAACATTACCCTCTTGGGAGCACCGCAGGGTCACCAGGCCATCGACACTGTTCTTAAGGACAAATTGAATGACCTGATGAGAATGGAGGAGATAATAAGCGATCTTGATGCCCAGGATGCTCTGTATCTCCTCCCAAGGTGTCTTACTATGCCAAGACTCACTTGAAGAATTGAGATACTTATGTAACACATGGGAATCCTTACTGAAGAAACGTTTCGCCACACAGTGGCTTCATCAGTCCAATGCAAAGTAGAAATGGGTAAAGTGAGGAGGAGTTTGAGGTAATCAGTCCCTCAACCTGGAATCGATGTGTTCAGACCATCACTATTGTAGGAAGTGTAGCATAGGGTCAGAAAGTTGGCTTATATACTGCAGTCAAATTATTCGAAGTAGGAGGAGGCAGGATCACAGTGGGACCTGCCACTAGTGTAAGTAGGTCGACGTCCAAAGGTGGGAAAAGCATTGAAGTCTTTGTGCTAAGATCCCATGATGTTGCAGTCTGTGACAGATGTGATGAATGGTTTTGAAAACTGACAAGTTGAAGAATTGAGACACTTATGCAACACATGGGAATCTTTATTGAAGAAACGTTTCTCTAAACAATGGCTTCGGTTCATCTGACTGCAGTATATAAGTCAACTTTCTGGCCTTGTGCTGCACTTCCTAAAAGAGTGATGGATTGAACACATCGATTCCAGGTTGAGGTAGTGATTACCTCAAACTCCACCTCTCCTAACCCATTTCTACTTTGTATTGGACTGATGAAGCCACTGTGTGGCGAAACGTTTCTTCAGTAAAGAATTCCATGTGTTGCATAAGTGTCTCAATTATTCAACTTGTCGGTTTTCAAAACCGTTCTTCACATCTGTCAGACACTGCAACATCATGGAATCTTGGTACAAAGACTTCAACGCTTGTCCAACCTTTGGACGACGACCTACTTACACTAGTGGCAGGTCCCACTGTGATCCCACGTCCTCCTGCTTCGAATCATTTGACTGTAGTATATAAGCCAACTCTCTGGCCCTATGCTGCACTTCCTACAAGATGGACTGAACACATCGATTTCAGGTTGAGGAACTGATTAACTCAAACTCCTGCTCTCCTTCCCCATTTCTACTTTGTATTGGACTGATGAAGCCACTGTGTGGCGAAACGTTTCTTCAATAAAGATTCCCATGTGTTGCATAAGTGTCTCAATTCTTCAACTTGTGGAGGTATAGGAGTGCGCAAAGCAACGCATGTTGCTTTACATGCTTTTCTGTCTTCGTGTTTGGCTTCCATTTCATTAGTCAAGAAGATTGTTCCCAAACGCTTGAGAGACGTGGTAGGAGCTCAAGTCTCGAGGTTTACTGAAGCAGCGATTCGGTGGGACACCCTTTCAGACTCCTCGAGTAGACCAGCTCCTCCCAAAGAGCACAACCAGTCCCACTGAGACAAATCGATCATGGAAAAAATCGCCAACACAACGCAATGCTTCAGAAAAGGACAAAGCTCGTCTCCTGGCAGTGAAGGCACCACACTCAGGAGATTTCCTGTTAACTCTTTCCAATTCCTTCCTGGGCACCCATCTAGACCCACAGGCCATTCGGATTGGTGTTGCTCTTCGCCTAGCCGCCCCCATCCTCACCGAACATAGGTGTATTTGCGGCAGGGCGACAGCTGATCAATTCAGACTTCATGGTCTCGTGTGTCACAGCAGAAGGAAAGTATGCCAGACATGAGGAGCTCAATGACATCGCAAAGAGAAGCCTCGCCACACCCCGTTGCCCAGCTCAACGGGAACCCCAAGTGCAGAGGTCTGACAGAAGTCAAAAGCGTCCTGATGGAGCCACTACGCTACCCTGGAAGGATGGAAAGCAGATTGCCTGGGACTACATCTGTGCCGCCATATTGGCAGACACCTACTTTCCATACTCCGTAGTGGAAGGGGGTGGAGCTGCCAGCCACAGGGAGACCCAGAAGATCCGCAAATATGAAGACCTTCCCCCTTGCTATAACTTTATCCCAATAGGGTCGGATACCCTTGGAGCATGGGGCAAGTGTGCTCTAAAGTTCCTGAAAGAGCTCACCACAGAAACCAAGGAAAACAGGGCGACCAGCTTCCTCTTTCAGAGACTCAGTGTTGCGATCCAGAGAGGGAATGCCTGCAGCATTCTGGTCATGCGGCCCACCGCCGGGGAGCTGGGTGAAGTACTCGAGAGGTAGCTATGAGTTACCTATGTTGTGAATGTTTTGTCAGTGTATTTTGTCTTTAAATAAAATATACATTAAATATAGGGGATTGTAGGAGAAATTTCTCAAACAGCTTCAGGGAGAACCTTGAGGTTTCCCTAATGCAAGTTTATTCTTTTCACTGAGAATGAGGGTCCGTAGGACAGTTCTAGAGGTGGTACCTCCGTATATATATATATACATATATATATATATATATATATATATATATATATATATATATATATATATATATATATATATATATATATATATATATATATATATATATATATATATATATATATATATATATATATATATATATATATATATATATATATATATATATATATTATATAAAATATAGGGAGGTACCACCTCTAGAACTGTCCTGGGGACCCTCATCCTCAGTGAAAAGAATAAACTTGCTTCAGGGAAAACTCAAGCAAATCCATAGTCGATAGGAATATAATTGAATCATGTTTCATAAAAAGCAGTTTTGAAATTAATATGAATATTTCCTTTTGTTTATATAAATTGGATTCATTTATAATTAATAAAATTTGGGAAGACTTTAATGATACATTAAACAAGCAATAAATCTTAATTCTTGGGTAGAGTATTAGGTGTGTTTCACAGAGTCGGGTGTTGTCACGTGTGTGTTAAGTGTTGCTTTGTTGTGGGATGTGATGGTGAGGTGTAGTCTTGACGCCTTATATGCCTTCCTTTGATGTAATGCTTTAATAGTTCCTTGATAATGTGAGAAGTCACAAAAGCAAGTGACTTGGAGTGGTGACCTGTATTAGCTCAGTGGTGACCTGTACTTAGCTCTGTGAAGATATGTCCAGTGTGTTGTCTGTGAATCTGCATAAGATGTCCTTTCTTGAGCAACTCTACCAGCAGCTAAAAGAGGAGCTTAGGGTTGCTAAGCTTGAGATATGACTGACGGAGGAAAACAAGAGGATTCGAAGTAATCCTCATGTTGTGAGTCCTCAGGTCAAGAGAGGAACCTGGTCAGTGGCCGGCCAACATAGAACCAAGCTGAAAATCTAGAAGACCTTTGGAGTGGTGGAAACAACGAAGATCCAAAAGACTGCTGTGGAGACTTCCAACCCATTTTCGGTGTTACCAGACGAATGTGTGTTCTCTACTGGAAACATCGCAATGAGTACCAAGGAATCATTGGCAGAGGAGAGTGAGTCGAAACCCCAACGAAGACCATTGAAAACGTCACTACGAACTCCACTAGTGAAGGTAAGACCATTGTTTTAGTTGGAGACAGTCAAGTGAAATTTATGGATAGGGCATTTTGTCTTAGGGACAGGAAGAGGAAGCAGAGGGTATGTTTTCCTGGTACTGGGATGGGGGATATTGTAAGCCGTCTGGACGACATCATGAAAGGTAATGGGAGCAATCCTATTATCTGCCTCCGTGCGGGAGGCAACGATGTTGGCAGACGTAGGAGTGAAGACCTGATTAGCAGGTATAGAACAGCAATAGAGATAATTAGGAAGAAGGGTGGGAACCCTGTGATATATGGCATTTTGCACAGGAGAGGAGTTGGATATGAATGGTTGTCCAGCACAATTGGTGTCAACTGCTGGCTGGGCAAACACTGTAAGGGAAATGAAGTGACATTCATAGACAACTGTGACCTCTTCTATGGCAGAAATGACATGTATGCCAGGGATGGGGTTCACTTATCTAGGCTTGGGGTTGGAGCACTGGCCAACGCAGTGGAGGGAGCTGTTAGGTCTTTAAACTAGAAACAGATAGTGGTATGGGTTTTCGTGGAAAATCAATGTATTCTGAGTGTAGCAACAGTGTGAGTTGTAAGGAAACCAGTTATAGGAAGAATGAGGAAGAATTATTGGTAAACATAGGAAAGCCAGTGGCATTAGGTGATAAGGAGAGTAACAGGCATAGTGGAGGAACAGAAATCAGCAGGAAGAAAAAAGAGAAAGGAGGGTTTCTGTAAATATATTATACTAACAGTCGTAGTGCGAGAAATAAGATGAACGAATTGAGGTTAGTTGCAAGTGTTGGTAGCACTGATGTTTTTGCCATAACTGAGATGTGGTTTAATATGAAAAATAGGGACATGCCTGCTGAATCTCACATTCAGGGTTTTAAATTTTTCCAAGTAGACATAAATATCGAAAAGGGGGATGGGGTGGCACTCTATATCCGAGATCGCTTAAATTGTTGCATAAAAACTGGTATAAAGTCCGCAACACATACTTAGTCTGTTTGGGTAGAATTTTCAGAGGGGCATGAAAAATTGATTTTAGGTGTGATATACCGTCCCACAAACTTGGACAGAGACCAAGGAAGACTGCTGTGGGAGAAAATTGTTAAGGCCACAAGGTACGATAATGTTGTAATTCTAGAAGACTTTAACTTTAGTCAGATTGACTGGAATTTTTTGACAGGGAATTTAGAATCTAATGACATTTTAGAAGTAGTTCAGGATTGTTTTTTGAAGCAGTTTGTGACAGAACCTACAAAGGGTAATAACCTGCTTGATTTGGTTCTGGCAAACAAGGAATCACTTGTTAATAATTTAGAAATTTCGAAAGAACTTGGCACAAGTGACCACAAATCAATTACCTTTAGGATTGAATGGAAGTATGATATTAGGGATAACTCAGTGACAGTCCCAGATTTTCGCTTAGCAGATAACAATGGGCTTAGAGAACACTAATCATCTGTTGACTGGGGTAACGAAGAGAGCTGTCAATATGAGAGTTTTCTAAACATTATACATGCTGCCCAGAGAACATTTATCCCATTTAAAAAAATTAGATCGAATAGAAATGACCCAAAATGGATGAATAATAGGCTCAAATATCTTTTAGGACAGAAAAAAATTCATTTATAGGCGCATCAAAAGGGGTGAGGGTCATCTTATGAATTATTATATTGACATTAAGAGGGACATTAAAAAGGGGATAAGAAAAGCTGAACGGGACTATGAAATTAAAGTTGCTAGGGATTCGAAAAATAACCCGAAAAGTTTTTTCCAGATTCATAGAACAAAAGTTAGAGATAAGATAGGCCCCCTTAAAGATAACTCTGGGCATCTTACTGACAAGAAGAATGAAATGTGCTCTATTCTTAATAATTATTTTCTCTCAGTTTTCACTCAGGAGGACACTAACAATATCCCAGTAATAATTTTTGATAGTGGGCTTGAAGGCCATAAATTATGCAATATCATACCCACTAGCGAAATGGTTATCAAACAGTTAGACCGACTGAAGCAAAATAAATCCAGGGGCCCTGATGAACTTTTTTCAAGGGTTCTTAGAGAGTGTAAAATAGAATTTTGTGAACCATTGACTAATATTTTTAATATTTATCTTCAAACAGATGTAATGTCTGATATGTGGAAGATGGCTAATGTAATTCCTATTTTGAAAGCAGGGGACAAGTCGTTACCGTCAAATTACCGCCCAATTGTAGGCAAATTACTAGAGTCAATTATAGCTGATATAAGAAGCCATCTGGATAAGCATAGCTTGATTAATGATACTCAGCATAGAGTCACGAGGGGTCGTTCCTGCCTAACTAATTTATTAACCTTCCTCAGTAAAGCTTTTGAGGCCGTTGATCATGATAAAGAATTCGATACTGTTCATTTAAATTTTAGTAACGCTTCTGATAGAGTACCGCACCAGAGACTGTTAAAAAGAAGTGGCAGTTCATGGCATTGGGGGAAAAGTGCTCTCATGGATCGAGTCATGGCTAACTAATAGGAAGCAGAGAGTATGCTTAAATGGGGTTAAATCCAAGTGGGGAACTGTAACAAGTGGCATACCACAGGGATCAGTCTTAGGCATGTTGTTGTTTATAATATGCAAATAACCTTGATGAGGGTATTACTAGTGATATGAGCAAATTCGCCGATGACACAAAGATAGGTAGGATAATTGATTCATAAGAACATAAGAACATAAGAAAGGAGGAACACTACAGCATGCCTGTTGGCCTATACTAGGCAGGTCCTTTGCCATTCAACCAACCAACAAGACGTTTGCCCAACCCAATTTTCAATGCCACCCATGAAATAAGCCCGCTCAAATCCAACCCCTCTCACTCATATATTTATCCAATCTAAACTTGAAACTACTCAAAGTCCTAGCCTCAATAACCCAACTAGGTAGACTGTTCCACTCATCAACTACCCTATTTCCAAACCAATACTTCCTTTCTAAATCTAAACTTGTCTAATTTAAATCCATTACTGCGGGTTCTCTCCTGGAGAGATATCCTCAAGACCTTATTAATATCGCCTTTATTAATTCCCATCTTCCACTTATACACTTCGATCATGTCTCCCCTCATTCTCCGTCTAATAAGTGAATGTAGTTTAAGAGACTTCAATCGCTCTTCGTACGGAATATTTCTAATGTTATGTATTAATTTGGTCATTCTACGCTGGATATTTTCTAACGAATTTATATCCATTCTTAATACGGAGACCACAACTGAGCTGCATAATCTAGGTGAGGCCTTACTAATGACGTATAAAGCTGCAGTATAACCTCTGGACTTCTGTTGCTTACACTTCTTGATATAAATCGCAACAATCTATTTGCCTTATTACGTACGCTTAGGCATTCCTGTCTTGGTTTAAGGCTACTGCTTACCATAACCCCCAAGTCCTTTTCGCCATCTGTATGGCTAAGTTCTACATTATTTAACTTATAAGTGCTAGGATTATGATCAAGATAAATTCTTTATCGTGATTAACAGCCTCGAAAGCTTTACTGAAGAAAGTTAATAAATTAGTTAGACAAGAACGGTCTTTCGTGAATCCATGCTGAGTATCATTAATCAAGCTATGCTTATCGAGATGGCTTCTTATAGTCTCAGCTATAATTGACTCTAGTAATTTGCCTACAATTGAGGTCAGGCTTATACAGTGCCCAGAGTATATACATTCCCCAGAGAGAAATTAGGTCTAATAATAACGATCCCAAATGGGTTAACAAGAGGCTAAAGCATCTATTAGGGCAGAAAAGGGGAATTTATAGGCGCATCAGAAGAGGAGAGGTTAACCTTACTGACCAATATGTTCAGCTTAAAAGAGAAGTAAAAAAGGCGATTAGAAAGGCTATGAAATTAGAGTTGCTAATGAATCAAAGACTAATCCAAAGGAGTTCTTTCAAGCGTATAGGACGAAGGTGAAGGAAAAAGTAGGACCTCTGAAAACTGGGAATGGACAGCTGACGGATAATGAACTGGAAATGTGTTCCTTATTTAATGACTATTTTTTGTCAGTTTTTACACAGGAAGATGTAAATGAGATTCCGGTAATTAATAATTATTTAGTTCCTGATGAATTTAAGTTAACTAATATTACTGTCACGAGTGACATGGTTATTAAACAGATAGACAAACTGAAGCAAAATAAGTCCCCGGGACCCGATGAGTTGTTTTTCAGGGTACTTAAGGAATGCAAGATGGAGCTTAGTCAGCCATTAACTAGTGTATTCAATGCATCCATCCTTACCGGTGTTGTGCCAGCGTTGTGGAAGATGGCTAATGTGGTTCCTATATTCAAATCAGGGGATAAGTCCACTCCTTCAAATTACCGTCCAATAAGCCTGACATCTATAGTGGGCAAGTTATTAGAATCAATTATAGCTGACATTATCAGAAGTCACCTTGAAGAGCATAACTTGATAAATGAATCTCAGCATGGATTCACGAGAGGTCGTTCCTGCCTGACAAACTTACTGACGTTCTTCAATAGAACATTTGAGGCAGTTGACAGTGATAAGGAATATGATGTTGTTTATTTGGATTTTAGTAAAGCCTTCGATAGAGTACCTCACAGGAGACTCTTAAGAAAAGTGGCAGCTCATGGTATAGGAGGTAAAGTTCTAGCGTGGATTGAGGCATGGCTTACCAATAGAAAGCAGAAAGTTACCATTAATGAAGTGAAATCTGAATGGGGATTAGTCACTAGTGGCGTTCCACAAGGATCAGTTTTAGGCCCTCTCTTGTTCATAATTTACATTAATGACCTTGATGAAGGGATTACGAGTGACATGAGTAAATTTGCTGATGATACAAAGATAGGCCGTATAATTCACTCTGAGGAGGATATCAATAAACTCCAGGACGATTTGGACAAATTAATGTCTTGGTCTGAAAAATGGCAGATGAAGTTCAATGTGGATAAGTGTAAGGTACTTGCCCTTGGTAATGAAAATAACCCTCGAAGCTATAATCTAGAAAGACTTGGGAGTCATGGTAAGCAGAAATCTAAAGCCAAGACAGCAGTGCCTTAGTGTGCGCAACAAGGCCAACAGATTACTTGGATTTATCTCAAGAAGTATAAGTAACAGAAGTCCAAAAGTTATTTTACAGCTCTATACATCACTACTGAGGCCTCATTTAGATTATGCTGCTCAGTTTTGGTCCCCTTACTACAGGATGGATATAGACTCATTAGAGAACATACAGAGAAGAATGACTAAAATGATTTACTGTGTAAGGAACCTCCCGTATGAAGATAGACTCAAAACCTTAAATCTCCACTCTCTGGAGAGGCGTAGAATGAGGGGAGATATCATTGAAGTGTGTAAGTGGATGACGGGCATAAACAAGGGAGATATTAATAAAGTACTGAGGGTGTCGAACCAGGTAAGAACCAGGAATAATGGATTTAAGTTGGATAAATTTAGATTTAGAAAGGACATAGGTAAGTACTGGTTTTCTAACAGAGTTGTAGATGCGTGGAACAGTCTTCCCAGTGGGGTGATAGAGGCTAGGACCTTGGGTAGCTTTAAGAAGAGACTGGACAAATATATGAGTGGGAGGGGCTGGGTTTGATTGGTGTCATTGGGTGCGGGAGTTGTTTCTTGGGAAGCTTTGGGTAGTAGTCGTTTTGATAAGGACCTGCCTCGCATGGGCCAGTAGGCCTTCTGCAGTGTTCCTCCATTCTTATGTTCTTATGTTCTTAAGACCTTATTATTTTTTATTATTTATTATCACACTGGCCGATTCCCACCAAGGCAGGGTGGCCCGAAAAAGAAAAACTTTCACCATCATTCACTCCATCACTGTCTTGCCAGAAGGGTGCTTTACACTACAGTTTTTAAGCTGCAACATTAACACCCCTCCTTCAGAGTGCAGGCACTGTACTTCCCATCTCCAGGACTCAAGTCCGGCCTGCCGGTTTCCCTGAACCCCTTCATAAATGTTACTTTGCTCACACTCCAACAGCACGTCAAGTATTAAAAACCATTTGTCTCCATTCACTCCTATCAAACACGCTCACGCATGCCTGCTGGAAGTCCAAGCCCCTCGCACACAAAACCTCCTTTACCCCCTCCCTCCAACCTTTCCTAGGCCGACCCCTACCCCGCCTTCCTTCCACTACAGACTGATACACTCTTGAAGTCATTCTGTTTCGCTCCATTCTCTCTACATGTCCGAACCACCTCAACAACCCTTATTAATATCCCCTTTATTAATACCTATCTTCCACTTATAGACTTCGATCAGGTCTCCCCTCATTCTTCGTCTAACAAGTGAATGTAATTTAGGAGTCTTCAATCTTTCTTCATAAGGAAGATTTCTAATGCTATGTATTAATTTAGTCATCCTACGCTGAATGTTTTCTAACGAATTTATGTCCATTCTGTAATATGGAGACCAGAACTGAGCTGCATAATCTAGGTGAGGTCTTACTATTGACGTATAAAGCTGCAGTATGACCTCTGGACTTCTGTTGGTTACACTTCTTGAAATAAATCCCAGTAATCTATTTGCCTTATTACGTACGCTTAGGCACTGCTGTCTTGGTTTAAGGTTGCTGCTTACCATAACCCCCAAGTCCTTTTCGCAATCTGTATGGCTAAGTTCTACATTATTTAACTTATAAGTGCTAGGGTTATCGACACTCCCGAGCTTCAGAACCTTGCATTTATCTACATTGAACTGCATCTGCCACTTTTCTGACAAAGAATAGACTTTGTCTAAATCCTCCTGAAGCTCCCTAACATCTACGTTTGAATCAATTATCCTACCTATCTTTGTGTAATCGGCGAATTTACTCATATCACTAGTAATTCCTTCATCAAGATCATTGATATACATTATAAACAACAATGGGCCCAAGACTGATCCCTGTGGAACGCCACTTGTTACTGATCCCCACTCGGATTTAACCCCATTTACGGACACTCTCTGCTTCCTGTCTGTGAGCCATGATTCGATCCACGAGAGCACCCTTTCCCCAATGCCATGAGCTGCCACTTTCTTTAAGTTTTTGGTGCGGAACTCTATCAAACGCCTTACTGAAATCTAAGTAAACAATATCAAATTCTTTATTGTGGTCAACAGCCTCAAAAGCTTTACTGAAGAAAGTTAATAAATTAGTTAGACAAGAACGGCCTCTTGTGAATCCATGCTGAGTATCATTAATCAAGCTATGCTTATCGAGATGGCTTCTTATAATCTGAGCTATAATTGACTCTAGTAATTTACCTACAATTGAGATCAGGCTTATTGGGCGGTAATTTGACAGTAACGACTTGTCCCCTGTTTTAAAAATAGGATTTACATTGGCCATCTTCCACATATCAGACACTACACCTGTTTGAAGAGATAAATTAAAAATATTAGTTAATGGTTCACAGAGTTCCATTTTGCATTCCTTAAGAACCCTTGAAAAAACCTCATCAGGACCCGGCGACTTATTTTGCTTCAGTCTGTCTATCTGCTTCACAACCATTTCACTAGTGACTGTGATGTTACATAATTTATCTTCTTCTGGCCCACTACAAAAATCAATTACTGGAATATTGTTAATGTCTTCCTGTGTAAAAACCGAGAGAAAATAATTATTTAAAATCGAGCACATTTCATTCTCTTTGTCAGTAAGATACCCATAGTTATTTTTAAGGGGACCTATCTTATCTCTAACTTTTGTTCTATAGACCTGGAAAAAACTTTTTGGGTTAGTTTTCGAATCCCTAGCAACTTTAATTTTATAGTCCCTTTTAGCTTTTATTATCCCCTTTTTAATGTCCCTCTTAATGTTAATATACTGATTCATAAGATGACCCTCACTTCGTTTGATACGCCTATAAATTCCTTTCTTGTGCCCTAGTATATATTTCAGCCTATTATTCATCCATTTTGGGTCATTTCTATTTGATCTAATTTCTTTGTACCGGATAAACGTTCTTTGAGCAGCATGTATAGTGTTCAGAAAACTGTCATATTGATACCTCTCTTCGTTACCCCAGTCAACAGATGATAAGTGTTCTCTATTCCCATCGTAATCTGCTAAGCGAAAATCTGGGACTGTTACTGAGTTATCCCTACTATCATACTTTCATTCAATGCTAAATGTAATTGATTTGTGGTCGCTAGCACCCAGTTTCTCTGAAATTTGTAAATTATTAACAAGGGATTCATTGTTTGCCAGAACTAAGTCAAGCAGATTATTACCCCTTGTAGGTTCTGTCACAAACTGCTTCAAAAAACAATCCTGAACTACTTCTAAGAAGTCGTTTGATTCTAAATTCCCAGTCAAGAAATTCCAATCTATATGACTAAAGTTAAAGTCTCATAGAATTACTACATTATCGTGCCTTGTGGCCCTAACAATTTCCTCCCATAGTAGTCTCCCCTGGTCCCTATCTAAGCTTGGGGGACGGTATATCACTCCTAAAATAAATTTTTCATACCCCTCTGAAAATTCTATCCAAACAGTCTGTGAATGCGTTACTTCAGACTTAATGACTTAAGAAATCGTAATGACACGATTGCAAATAAACCATACCCCCGGCCGGGATTGAACCCGCGGTCATAGAGTCTCAAAACTCCAGCCCGTCGCGCTAGCCACTAGACCAGCTAGCCACAATAAGATTCATCCAACTAGGTATATTTCTACACCATAGGAAAGTTAGCACAGGCACCTCTGTGACCACAAATGCAAGTTTTTACAGACGAATCTCCAGCTAGCGTGGCCGTGACGAACTCTAGCTCAAGTCCCTTCACTGCCGTCAACATGACTTAAGAAATCGTAATGACACGATTGCAAATAAACCATACCCCCGGCCGGGATTGAACCCGCGGTCATAGAGTCTCAAAACTCCAGCCCGTCGCGCTAGCCACTAGACCAGCTAGCCACAATAAGATTCATCCAACTAGGTATATTTCTACACCATAGGAAAGTTAGCAGTGAAGGGACTTGAGCTAGAGTTCGTCACGGCCACGCTAGCTGGAGATTCGTCTGTAAAAACTTGCATTTGTGGTCACAGAGGTGCCTGTGCTAACTTTCCTATGGTGTAGAAATATACCTAGTTGGATGAATCTTATTGTGGCTAGCTGGTCTAGTGGCTAGCGCGACGGGCTGGAGTTTTGAGACTCTATGACCGCGGGTTCAATCCCGGCCGGGGGTATGGTTTTTCAGACTTAATACCCATTTTTATGCAACAGTTCAAGCGATCTCGGATATACAATGCCACCCCACTCCCCTGGCCCGATACTTCTGTCTACTTGGAACAATTTAAAACCCTGAATGTGACATTCCGCAGGCATGTCCCGACTTTTTGAATTAAACCACGTCTCAGTTATAGCAAATACATCAATGCTACCTGCACTAGCAACTAGTCTCAACTCGTCCATCTTATTCCTAGCACTACGATTATTTGTGTAATAAATATTTAAAGACCCTCCTTTCTTTTTAACCTTCCTGCTCCTTTCTTTTATTCCACTAAACCTATTACTGTCCTTGTCAGTTAGTGCCACTGGCTTTCCAATATCCACCTCATTTTGCCTGTTACCAGTTCTCCTAGTACTCATATTACTATACTGCGACTTCACTGTTTTCCCGCGAAAACCCATACCACTAACTATTCCTAGTTTAAAGACCTAACAGCTCCCTCCACTGCATTGGCCAGTGCTCCGACCCCAAACCTAGAAAAGTGAACACCATCCTTGGCATACATGTCATTTCTGCCATAGAAGAGGTCCCAGTTGTCAATTAATGTTACAGCATTTTCCTTACAGTATATGTCCAGCCAGCAATTGACACCAATTGCTCTGGGCAACCATTCATTTCCAACTCCTCTCCTTGGCAAAATACCACATATGACAGGGTTCCCACCCTTCCTCCTAATTATCTCTATTGCTGACCTATACCTGCTAATCAGGTCCTCACTCCTACGTCTGCCAACATTGTTGCCTCCAGCACTGAGACAGATAATAGGATTGCTCCCATTACCTCTCATGATGTCATCCAGATGGCTAACAATATCCTTCATCCCAGCCCCAGGAAAACACACTCTCTGCCTCCTACTCCTATCCTTCATGCAGAATGCCCTATCCATGTACCTAATCTGGGTATCCCCTACAACAATAATGTTTTTACCTTCCTTGGCGACGTCCGTCGTGGTGTTCCCAGTAGTCGACTCACATTCGTTAGGTAGCACTACACCTTCACTTGTGGAATTCGTCAAGACGTTCTCGATGGTTTTCGTTGGGGTTTCCAGGGATGTCTCACTCACGTCAGCCAATGCTTCCTTGGTGCTCGTTGTGACATTCCCAGTAGAACACCCACATTCGTCAGGTAGCACTGAAAATGGGTTGGAAGTTTCCACAGCAGTCTTCTGGGTTCTCGTTGTTTCTGCCTCTCCAACAGTCTTCTTGATCCTCAGCTTGGTTCCATGTTGCCCGGCCACTGACCAAGCTCCCCTTTTAACCTGGGGACTCACAACAGGAGGATTACTTCGAATCCTCTTGTTCTCCTCCGTTAATCTCCGAATCTCCTGCTTAGCAACCCTAAGCTCTTCTTTCAGCTGCTGGTAAAGTTGCTCAAGAGAGGGCATCCTGGTTCAGATTCACAGAGAGCACACAAACAGGTCTTCACAGAGCTAAGTACACGTCACCACTGCTCACTAGCAACTAGTCTCAACTCGTCCATCTTATTCCTAGCACTACGATTATTTGTGTAATATATATTTAAGGACCCTCCTTTCTCTTTACCCTTCCTGCTCCTTTCTGTTATTCCACTAAACCTATTACTGTCCTTGTCACCTAGTGCTACTGGCTTTCCAATATCCATCTCATTTTGCCTATTTCTAGTTCTCCTAGTACTCATAATACTACACTGGGACTTCACTGTTTTCCCGCTAAAACCCATACCACTAACTATTCCTAGTTTAAAGACCTAACAGCTCCCTCCACTGCGTTGGCCAGTGCTCCGACCCCAAACCTAGAAAAGTGAACACCATCCCTGGCATACATGTCATTTCTGCCATAGAAGAGGTCCCAGTTGTCAATTAATGTTACAGCATTTTCCTTACAGTATATGTCCAGCCAGCAATTGACACCAATTGCTCTGGACAACCATTCATTTCCAACTCCTCTCCTTGGCAAAATACCACATATGACAGGGTTCCCACCCTTCCTCCTAATTATCTCTATTGCTGACCTATACCTGCTAATCAGGTCCTCACTCCTACATCTGCCAACATCGTTGCCTCCAGCACTGAGACAGATAATAGGATTGCTCCCATTACCTCTCATAATGTCATCCAGACGGCTAACAATATCCTTCATCCCATCCCCAGGAAAACACACTCTCTGCCTCCTACTCCTATCCTTCAAGCAGAATGCCCTATCCATGTACCTAATCTGGGTATCTCCAACAATAACAATGTTATTACCTTCCTTGGCGATGTCCGTCGTGATGTTCCCAGTAATCGACTCGCATTCGTCAGGTAGCACTACACCTTCACTTGTGGAATTCGTCAAAACGTTCTCGATGGTCTTCGTTGGGGTTTCTAGTAGAACACCAACATTCGTCAGGTAGCACCGAGAATGGGTTGGAAGTTTCCACAGTAGTCTTTTGGTTTCTCGTTTTTCCTGCCTCTCCAACCATCTTCTTGATCCTCAGTTTGGTTCCATGTTGCCCGGCCACTGACCAAGCTCCCATCTTAACCTGGGGACTCAGAACAGGAGGATTACTACGAATCCTCTTGTTCTCCTCCATTAATCGCCGTATCTCCAGCTTAGCAACTCTGAGCTCTTCTCTCAGCTGCTGGTAAAGTTGCTTCAAACGTAGATGTTAGGGAACTTCAGGAGGATTTAGACAAACTCTATTCATGGTCAGCAAAATGGCAGATGAAGTTCAGTGTAGATAAACGCAAGGTTCTGAAGCTCGAGAGAGTCCATAACCCTAGCACTTGTAAGTTAAATAATGTACAACATAGCCATACAGATTGGGAAAAGGACTTGGGGATTATAGTGAGGAGCAACCATAAACCAAGAGAGCAATGCCTAAGCATACGTAATAAGGCAAATAGATTATTGGGATTTATATCAAGAAGTGTAAGCAACAGAAGTCCAGATGTAATACTGCAGCTTTATACATCATTAGTAAGGCCTCACCTAGATTATGCAGCTCAGTTCTGGTCTCCAAATTGCACAATGGACATAAATTCGTTAGAAAACATTCAGTGTAGAATGACTAAATTAATACATAGCATTAGAAATCTTCCTTATGACGAAAGATTGAAGACTCTTAAATTATATTCACTTGTTAGACTAAGAATAAGGGGAGATATGATCGAAGTGTATAAGTGGAAGATAGGTATTAATAAAGGGGATATTAATAAGGTCTTGAGGATATCTCTCCCAGAGAGAACCCGCAGTAATGGATTTAAATTAGACAAGTTTAGATTTAGAAAGGACATAGGAAAGTATTCGTTTGGAAATAGGGTAGTTGATGAGTGGAACAGTCTACCTAGTTGGGTTACTGAGGCTGGGACTTTGGGTAGCTTTAAATTTAGGTTGGATAAATACATGAGTGAGAGGGACTTGCATGTGAGTGCATAGTTATCAGAGGTTATTTCTATGGTAGCATTGAAAATTGGGTTGGGTAAATGTTTTGTTAGTGGGATGGATTGTAAAGGACCTGCCTAGTATAGGCCAACAGGCCTGCTGCAGTGATCCTCCTTTCCTATTCTATGTTCGTCAGTGGAACCTCACTATTCTTTGACATTGGCTGTTTTGCATATTATGATATCACCTGTTTATTGTGATCTTATTGCATATATATATATATATATATATATATATATATATATATATATATATATATATATATATATATATATATATATATATATATATATATATATATATGTATATATATATATATATATATATATATATATATATATATATATATATATATATATATATATATATATATATATATATATATATATATATATATATATATATGTCGTGCCGAATAGGCAGAACTTGCCATCTTGGGTTAAGTAGCAATGCTCATCTTGCCATATAGGACATGTGAAAATTTGTGTATGCAATAATTTCGCCAAAATACATCTGAACCTAACGAAAAAAATATATTTAACTGTGTTTGTTTATTATTAAATTATTGTAAACAAATCTAAAATATATTTAGTTGGGTTAGGCTAAAATAAATTGCTCTTGTTATAATAAGGTTAGGTAGGTTTTCTAAGATTCTTTTGGTGCAAAATTAAAATTTTTTGCAATAACCTTAATGAAAAAAATATATCTTTAAACGTATAAGAGAAAATTTTAGAAAGGACTTAATTTTAAATGAGTTCTTGCTGATTGACCAGTTTTATATATTCGGCACGATATATATATATATATATATATATATATATATATATATATATATATATATATATATATATATATATATATATATATATATATATACATATATATATATATATATATATATATATATATATATATATATATATATATATATATATATATATATATATATATATATATATATATATATATATATATATATATATATATATATATATATATATATATATATATATATATATATATATATATTTATATATATATATATATATATATATATATATATATATATATATATATATATATATATATATATATATATATGTATATATAGGAATGCAGAGGAGAGAGAGAGATTTTGGGAGATGTTAAGTGAATGTATAGGAGCCTTTGAACCAAGTGAGAGAGTAATTGTGGTAGGGGACCTGAATGCTAAAGTCGGAGAAACTTTTAGAGAGGGTGTGGTAGATAAGTTTGGGGTACCAGGTGTAAATGATAATGGGAGCCCTTTGATTGAACTTTGTATGGAAAGGGGTTTAGTTATAGGTAATACATATTTTAAGAAAAAGAGGATATATAAGTATACAAGATATGATGTAGGGCGAAATGACAGTAGTTTGTTGGATTATGTATTGGTAGATAAAAGACTGTTGAGTAGACTTCAGGATGTACATGTTTATAGAGGGGCCACAGATATATCAGATCACTTTCTAGTTGTAGCTACACTGAGAGTAAAAGGTAGATGGGATACAAGGAGAATAGAAGCATCAGGGAAGAGAGAGGTGAAGGTTTATAAACTAAAAGAGGAGGCAGTTAGGGTAAGATATATACAGCTATTGGAGGATAGATGGGCTAATGAGAGCATAGGCAATGGGGTCGAAGAGGTATGGGGTAGGTTTAAAAATGTAGAGTTAGAGTGTTCAGCAGAAGTTTGTGGTTACAGGAAAGTGGGTGCGGGAGGGAAGAGGAGCGATTGGTGGAATGATGATGTGGAGAGAGTAGTAAGGGAGAAAAAGTTAGCATATGAGAAATTTTTACAAAGTAGAAGTGATGTAAGGAGGGAAGAGTATATGAAGAAAAAGAGAGAGGTTAAGAGAGTGGTGAAGCAGTGTAAAAATAGAGCAAATGAGAGAGTGGGTGACATGTTATCAACAAATTTTGTTGAAAATAAGAAAAAGTTTTGGAGTGAGATTAACAAGTTAAGAAAGCCTAGAGAACAAATGGATTTGTCAGTTAAAAATAGGAGAGGAAAGTTATTAAATGGAGAGTTAGAGGTATTGGGAAGATGGAGGGAATATTTTGAGGAATTGTTAAATGTTGATGAAGATAGGGAAGCTGTGATTTCGTGTATAGGGCAAGGAGGAACAACATCTTGTAGGAGTGAGGAAGAGCCAGTTGTGAGTGTGGGGGAAGTTCGTGAGGCAGTAGGTAAAATGAAAGGGGGTAAGGCAGCCGGGATTGATGGGATAAAGATAGAAATGTTAAAAGCAGGTGGGGATATAGTTTTGGAGTGGTTGGTGCAATTATTTAATAAATGTATGGAAGAGGGTAAGGTACCTAGGGATTGGCAGAGAGCATGCATAGTTCCTTTGTATAAAGGCAAAGAGGATAAAAGAGAGTGTAAAAATTATAGGGAGATAAGTCTGTTGAGTATACCTGGCAAAGTGTATGGTAGAGTTATTATTGAAAGAATTAAGAGTAAGACGGAGAATAGGATAGCAGATGAACAAGGAGGCTTTAGGAAAGGTAGGGGGTGTGTGGACCAGGTGTTTACAGTGAAACATATAAGTGAACAGTATTTAGATAAGGCTAAAGAGGTCTTTGTGGCATTTATGGATTTGGAAAAGGCGTATGACAGGGTTTATAGGGGGGCAATGTGGCAGATGTTGCAGGTGTATGGTGTAGGAGGTAGGTTACTGAAAGCAGTAAAGAGTTTTTACGAGGATAGTGAGGCTCAAGTTAGAGTACGTAGGAAAGAGGGAAATTATTTCCCAGTAAAAGTAGGCCTTAGACAAGGATGTGTGATGTCACCGTGGTTGTTTAATATATTTATAGATGGGGTTGTAAGAGAAGTAAATGCGAGGGTCTTGGCAAGAGGCGTGGAGTTAAAAGATAAAGAATCACACATAAAGTGGGAGTTGTCACAGTTGCTCTTTGCTGATGACACTGTGCTCTTGGGAGATTCTGAAGAGAAGTTGCAGAGATTGGTGGATGAATTTGGTAGGGTGTGCAAAAGAAGAAAATTGAAAGTGAATACAGGAAAGAGTAAGGTTATGAGGATAACAAAAAGATTAGGTGATGAAAGATTGGATATCAGATTGGAGGGAGAGAGTAAGGAGGAGGTGAATGTATTCAGATATTTGGGAGTGGACGTGTCAGCGGATGGATCTATGAAAGATGAGGTGAATCATAGAATTGATGAGGGGAAAAGGGTGAGTGGTGCACTTAGGAGTCTCTGGAGACAAAGACCTTTGTCCTTGGAGGCAAATAGGGGAATGTATGAGAGTATAGTTTTACCAACGCTCTTATATGGGTGTGAAGCATGGGTGATGAATGTTGTAGCGAGGAGAACGCTGGAGGCAGTGGAGATGTCATGTCTGAGAGCAATGTGTAGTGTGAATATAATGCAGAGAATTCGTAGTTTGGAAGTTAGGAAGAGGTGCGGGATTACCAAAACTTGTCCAGAGGGCTGAGGAAGGGTTGTTGAGGTGGTTCGGACATGTGGAGAGAATGGAGCGAAACAGAATAACTTCAAGAGTGTATCAGTCTGTAGTGGAAGGAAGGCGGGGTAGGGGTCGGCCTAGGAAAGGTTGGAGGGAGGGGGTAAAGGAGGTTTTGTGTGCGAGGGGCTTGTACTTCCAGCAGGCATGCGTGAGCGTGTTTGATAGGAGTGAATGGAGACAAATGGTTTTTCATACTTGACGTGCTGTTGGAGTGTGAGCAAAGTAACATTTATGAAGGGGTTCAGGGAAACCGGCAGGCCGGACTTGAGTCCTGGAGATGGGAAATACAGTGCCTGCACTCTGAAGGAGGGGTGTTAATGTTGCAGTATAAAAACTGTAGTTTAAAGCACCCTTCTGGCAAGACAGTGATGGAGTGAATGATGGTGAAAGTTTTTCTTTTTCGGGCCACCCTGCCTTGGTGGGAATCAGCCAGTGTGATAATAAAAAAAAATAATATATATATATATATATATATATATATATATATATATATATATATATATATATATATATATATATATATATATATATATATGTCGTGCCGAATAGGCAGAACTTGCGATCTTGGCTTAAATAGCAACGCTCATCTTGCCATATAGGACAAGCGAAAATTTGTGTATGCAATAATTTCGCCAAAATCATTCTGAACCTAACGAAAAAAATATATTTCACTGTGTTTGTTTAGTATTAAATTATTGTAAACAAATCTAAAATATATTTAGGTGGTTTAGGCTAAAATAAATTGTTCTTGTTATGATAAGGTTAGGTAAGTTTTCTAAGATTCTTTTGGAGCAAAATTAAAAATTTCTACATTAACATTAATGAAAAAAATATATCTTTAAACGTATAAAAGAAACATTTAGGAAGGACTTAATTTTAAATGAGTTCTTGCTAATTGACCAGTTTTACATATTCGGCACGACATATATATATATATATATATATATATATATATATATATATATATATATATATATATATATATATATATATATATATATATATATATATATATATATATATATATATATATATATATATATAAGTAGTCAACTTTTCTACAGAGCAGTGTATCCGGTTTAGGGGGTGCGGCTGAGTGGTGTATCCAGTTTACGGGGTGCGGCTGAGCGGTGTATCCGGTTTAGGGCCTTCCTCTGAGCGGTGCATCCGGTCTAGGACCAGCGGCTGGAGGGTCACCTTTTCACACCTAGGTGTTACTTCCGGTTTTGACCTTGACCTCGCCCTCGAGACTACCTCACCCTTGACCCCCCAACCAATACCCCCCCGCCCACGACCCCCCCCCCTTCGCGACCCCCCTTCGCGATCCCCCTTCGCGCCCGCCTGCGCGCCCGCCCGCGCCCTTCGCGACCCCTGCGTGCGCCCGCCCGCGCGCCCGCCCGCGCCCTTCGCGACCCCCGCCCACGCCTTCTGCTGCGCCTTCTGCAGCGTCGTCCGGATCGCCCCCGCGCATCGATTTTTTTTCCGATTTTTTTCGAATTTTTTTTGAATTTCATTTTCTTGTGCTCTCCATCTCCTCGGATCAAATTTTTGAGGTTCCCCCTCCCACTTTCACCCCCATCCCAAAAATTTCTCGAAATCAAAGTCTCCATCTCCTCGGATCAAGTTTTTGGATTCCCCCCTATGGGGGTTTCGAAATTCTTATGATCTCCTCGGATTGCCCCCTCCCACTTTCACCCCCAACCCCAAAAATTTCTCGAAATCAAAGTCTCCAATTCCTCGGATCAAATTTTTCTTGAAATCAAAGTCTCCATCTCCTTGGATCAAGGGTTTTGAATTTCTCCATCTCCTCGGATCAAATTTTTGAGGTTCCCCCTCTCACTTTCACCCCCATCCCAAAATTTCTCGAAATCAAAGTCTCCATCTCCTCGAATCAAGTTTTTTTTGGATTCCCCCCTATGGGGGTTTCGAAATTCTTATGATCTCCTTGGATTGCCCCCTCCCACTTTCACCCCTACCCCAAAATTTCTCGAAATCAAAGTCTCCATCTCCTCGGATCAAGTTTTTGGATTCCCCCCTATGGGGTTTTCGAAAGTCTCCATCTCCTTGGATCAAGGGTTTTGAATTTCTCCAATTCCTTGGATCAAATTTTTGGGTACCCCTCCTTTCACCCCAAATTTTCTCGACAATACCATGACTCCATCTCCTCGGATCAAGTTTTTTGGATTCCCCCCTATGGGGTTTTCGAAATTCTCCAATTCCTCGGATCAAGTTTTTGGATTCCCCCCTCTGGGGGTAAGCATGCTTACTACAGGTCTAAACAAGTCAAATGAACTAAGAAGGGTGTTTCCTCGGCGGTCAGTGACGTCACGTGCACACAAGCTGAATCTTGTCGATCCTTTTAGTTCATTAAAGTTAATAAGGGGACACAGTACATCAGAAAAAGTCACAAAAACTAACTCAAACACTTTTATTTTGTACATCACCAAAACACTCTCATAAATCATTTGAATACTCACATAAACACCTTTGAACACCTTCAAAGCACTCTTGAACACCCTCAAAAAACACCTTTGAATAACCTCAAAACACCTTTGAACACCATCAAAACACCCTTGAACACCTTCAAAACACCCTTGATCACCTTCAAAAAACATTTGAACACACTCAAAACACCTTTGAACACCTTTGAACAATTCCAATCAACACTGAAACACTTCCAAAAAACACAATTTGAGTACTCCCAATTACACCACTGAATACTACTAAAACACCGCTGAATTCAATCAAAACACCCTTCAGCACCTTCAAAACACCTTTGAACACCTTCAAAACACCCTTGATCACCTTCAAAAAACAACATTTGAACACACTCAAAACACCTTTGAACAACTTTGAGCATTTCCAAAACACTATTTGAGTACTCCCAATTACACCACTGAATACTACTAAAACACCGCTGAATTCAATCAAAACACCCTTCAACACCTTCAAACACCCTTGAACACCTTCAAAACATTCTTAAACACACTCAAAACACCTTTGAATAAACTCAAAACACCTTTGAACACCTTCAAAACACCCTTGAACACCTTCAAAACACCCTTGATCACCTTCAAAAAAACAACATTTGAACACACTCAAAACACCTTTGAACACCTTTGAACATTTCCTAAACACTCTTTGAGTACTCCCAATTACACCACTGAATACTACTAAAACACGCTGAATTCAATCAAAACACCCTTGATCACCTTCAAAAAACAACATTTGAATAACCTCAAAACACCTTTGAACTCCTTCAAAACACCCTTGAACACCTTCAAAACACCCTTGATCACCTTCAAAAAACATTTGAACACACTCAAAACACCTTTGAACACCTTTGAACATTTCCAATCAACACTGAAACACTTCCAAAAAACACAATTTGAGTACTCCCAATTACACCAGTGAATACTACTAAAACACCGCTGAATTCAATCAAAACACCCTTCAACACCTTCAAATACCCTTGAACACCTTCAAAACACTCTTAAACACACTCAAAACACCTTTGAATAACCTCAAAACACCTTTGAACACCTTCAAAACACCCTTGAACACCTTCAAAACACCCTTGATCACCTTCAAAAAAACAACATTTGAACACTCTCAAAACACCTTTGAACACCTTTGAACATTTCCTAAACACTCTTTGAGTACTCCCAATTACACCACTGAATACTACTAAAACACGCTGAATTCAATCAAAACACCCTTGATCACCTTCAAAAAACAACATTTGAATAACCTCAAAACACCTTTGAACACCTTCAAAACACCCTTGAACACCTTCAAAACACCCTTGATCACCTTCAAAAAACATTTGAACACACTCAAAACACCTTTGAACACCTTTGAACATTTCCAATCAACACTGAAACACTTCCAAAAAACACAATTTGAGTACTCCCAATTACACCAGTGAATACTACTAAAACACCGCTGAATTCAATCAAAACACCCTTCAACACCTTCAAACACCCTTGAACACCTTCAAAACACTCTTAAACACACTCAAAACACCTTTGAATAACCTCAAAACACCTTCGAACACCTTCAAAACACCCTTGATCACCTTCAAAAAAACAACATTTGAACACACTCAAAACACCTTTGAACACCTTTGAACATTTCCTAAACACTCTTTGAGTACTCCCAATTACACCACTGAATACTACTAAAACACGCTGAATTCAATCAAAACACCCTTGATCACCTTCAAAAAACAACATTTGAATAACCTCAAAACACCTTTGAACACCTTCAAAACACCCTTGAACACCTTCAAAACACCCTTGATCACCTTCAAAAAACATTTGAACACACTCAAAACACCTTTGAACACCTTTGAACATTTCCAATCAACACTGAAACACTTCCAAAAAACACAATTTGAGTACTCCCAATTACACCAGTGAATACTACTAAAACACCGCTGAATTCAATCAAAACACCCTTCAGCACCTTCAAAACACTCTCATAATCATTTGAACACACTCAAAACACCTTTGAATAACCTCAAAACACCTTTGAACACCTTCAAAACACCCTTGAACACCTTCAAAACACCCTTGAAACACTATTTGAGTACTCCCAAATAAGATTTGACATCTCTAATTTATCTGCACTTACACATTTCATTAAATTACAACTCATCCCTCAGTCTCCAGACTAGGCATTTTCTCGTTTTTACCCTTTAGTTCATTAAAGTTATTAAGGGGACACAATACATCAGAAAAAAGTCACAAAAACTAACTCAAACACTTTACTTTGAACATCCCCAAAACACTCTCATAAACATTTGAATACACACATAAACACCCTTGAACACCTTCAAAACACCTTTGAATATCGTTTTTAAACTAATTTCATCACAACCCACTTATATCATCTTTTTTTTCGGTAACTCTAATTCGACTACACTACCCTCATCAATTACCAACAAATTTTACTCGTTTTAACTAATGTCATCACTGTAACCAAGATTTTCACAAAAAAAATCTGACACCTAACACACACGCACACACACACCCCACAACACCCACAACACCCACAACCCACAATTTTTTCTCGTTTTAGCTAATTTCATCAGAAAGTCACAACAACAACAACCCACAACACCCACAACCCACAACACCCCACATTTTTTTTCTCGTTTCAACTAATTTCATCAGAAAAGTCACAACACCCCACATCACCCACATCCCACAATTTTTTTTTTCTCGTTTTAACCCTTTTAGTTCATTAAAGTTAATAAGGGGACACAGTACATCAGAAAAAGTCACAAAAACAACCCACTTATATCATCTTTTTCGGTATCTCTAATTCGACTACATTACCCACAACCCTCATCAATTACCAATTTATTCACATTTTTGTCCCCCTTCTTTTTACTGAATCTTAAAAGTAATACACATTTCCTCCCTACAGTACTAAATTTCTAATAAAATCCTCTCCATACCCATCTCCTTGTATCCACATAAATTAATATTATACTCGCATCAACTACCCAACTATTGCGACATGTTTCAACACCCTCCATTCTTTTTCCAATATATCATAACTTTTCATTTCTATAATTTCTTTTTAAAATATTCACACATTACCTTTATATTCAGTTAAATCTCCCCATATTTCTAATTACAACCCTCCCCATACACCTCGCCATCTCACCCGCATTTCTTCACATCCATTCACCCATCTCCCAACACACCTCTTCAGAACACACACAAAAAATCACATTTCACATCCACAAATGCATCTCAATTCCACTAAAATCACTATAATCAAGATATTCACAAAACTCTATGACCATCTAACACACACACACACACACACACACACACACACACACACACCTAACACACACCTACACACACACACACACACACCTAACCTAACCTAACCTTACCTAACCTAACCTAGCCTAACCTAACTTAACCTAACCTAATCTTACCTAACCCAACCTAACCTAACCTAACCTAACCTAACCTAACCTAACCTAACCTTACCTAACCTACCCTAACCTACCCTAACCTAACCTAACCTAACACTACCTAACCTAACCTAACCTAACCTAACCTAACCTTACCTTACCTAACCTAACCTAACCTAACCTAACCTAACCTAACCTTACCTAACCTATCCTAACCTAACCTAACCTAGCCTAACCTAAAATATATTGGAACACTTCCAAAATACATTAGAGTACTCCAGAATTACTTTGAACGACTCCATTTTTTTGGATATTTCCAAATTAGTTTTGAAAACTTTATCGTAAAATCGAACATTATTTTCTTGTTGGTAAACACACCCAGGGTAGAAATATTTATTCGATTTCCGAATAGAAAAACTTTCCTCGCTCTGAGAGACTCATTGAGCTTATATGGGCCGCCCCTCCCCCCCCCCCCGACGCCACTGTGTAATGCGATTCACACCCAAGGTAGAAAATCACCCCGCGGCAACACAGGTCAGACAGACGGCATGTAATGCATTTCACACCCAAGGTAGAAAAATCACACCTGAATCAACTCACCTAACCGAACCTAACCTATCCTAGCCTAACCTAACCTAGCCTAACCTAACCTAACCTAACCTAACCTAACCTAACCTAACCTATCCTAACCTAACCTAACCTAACCTAAACTAACCTAACCTATCCTAACCTAACCTAACCTAACCTAACCTTTCCTAACCTAACCTAACCTATCCTAACCTAACCTAACCTAACCTAATTCTTGGCCTGGCAGCCTGGCCTAGCCTGACCTGTCTTAACCTGTCACAGCCTAGCCTAGCAGACCTAACCTGTCTAACCTAACATAACCTAACATGCCACAACCTGGCTTGTCTAACATAACCTAGCAGACCTAACCTAGCAACCTTCTTCTAACCTAACCTCACCTAACCTAGCCTAACCTAACCTATCACAACCTAACTAACCTAACCTAACCAAACACCATCAAACACACTCAAGATACTCCCCTAAAACACTACTGATTACTACCAAATCACCACTGAATACTGCAAATCACCGTCAAAATCACCAGAAACTAAGTTTAACATCACCATCCAACTTTAACTTTATAGAAATCCCCTCAAATCACTATAACCAAGAACCTTCTTACAACAACCATAGCCCTAACAGACTAACTAACATTACCCCAACTAACCTAGCCCAACTTAACCTATCCTAACCCTATTGACAACCTAACACCATCAAACACCTCCGAATACTCCCCAAAACTGCTACTGATTACTGCAAATCACCTAACCTAACCTAACTAGACCAGACCTAGCATTTACCCAACCCTAACCTTACTTATCTAACCTAACTAACCTCTTGCAAATAAACACACTCCAGATACTCCCAAAACACTGCTGATTACTACCAGGTGCCTAACCTAACCTAATCTATCTAACCTAACCTAGCCTTACTAACTTATCCTATTAGCCTAACCTAACCAAACCTAACTTATCTAACCTAACCTAACTTCAACCTGGCCCTAACCTAACCTAACCTAACCTGACCTGCTTATCCCCTAGCCTAACCTAACCTAACTTGTCTAACTAACCTAACCTAACTGCACCTTCAAACACCTCCGAGCCTCCCCAAAACACTACTGATTACTGCAAAATCACCACTGAATACTACCAAATCACCGTCAAATCACCAGAAACTAAGTTTTATCATCACCATCCAACATCCTTTTTATAGAATGAATATTCTTACCGCATTTATGTCACCTTCAAACACCTCCGAATACTCCCAAAACACTACTAGAAGTTACTACAAATCACAATCAAAATCACCCAGAAACCAAGTTTAACATCACCATCCATTATCCTTTTTATAGAATGAATATTCTTTGCATTTTTATGTTGCTGTCACATTTCCTCTTCACATCATCCTAAACATCTATTCCCTTATTCATTATACTATCTCCTGAGATTATTTAACCCCGACGAGGAGCCCTTCGACGCAGAGCAGAGCAACCATCACCACTCCAACACCACCTACTACACTCTGGCTCCTGCGTCGTGATAAACCTAAATCGAAGTCGCCAACTGAAATTATATGAATGAATAGAAGAGATGTTTAGGAATGATGAAAGAAAATATGTACCTGCTAAATGCGTTAAAATATTCATTCTAAAAAATGAATGTGATATTAACCGAATTTCTGAAAACATTTGATATTATTGTATTAATCAACTCATTCTTTAAGTAATGAAGGTAACAGTGTTATATACGTATCTTCATTCTATAAGAATGTTGAATAATGATGATAAACGTTTAACGGTATTTATTATTCAGTAATGACACAATAATGTCAATAGTATTTAAAATGTCGAAGGTATTTGAAATATTAGAACCGTAGAGTAGAATTATATTAGAAACAGAGATTTAGGTTGCATTTAAATTAGAATAAGTAAATGAAGTGGGGTAGAGACAGGGCCAAACTAGAATTAAATTGGGCCAAATTGGAATAAGACAGATCAAGGAGATTAAAATCAGAGTGGGGCCAGAATAAGTGCAAATTGGGTAGGTGGGAACAAGATGGATTGGGCAAGATTGAATGAGAACTAGTAATGTCAACAGTATTTTGAAGTATTAAAAATCTTGTCGTGTGACAGAGTTGGGAATTAGAATAATGGGGCAGAATAGTATTAAATTATTTCATTATAAATAGTGATGATGTGTAATGTATTCTATTTGAAATATTGAAATTAATGAATAATACATTAATTAGTCATTAGTCAGATAGATAAACAAATCATTAAAATAATATTGGAGTGTTAAAATGCATTAGATATTAAATTGGGATTCTTTGATATATCAATTGAAGACTAAAAATTGGTATAATCTGCATGATTTCTAGTGTTGTTTAAATGATTGTTAATATTCATCAAATGTTGATAATCGATATTTGAAGTGTATTCAGAAGTCTTTAATCAGTAACAAATTAATTATTGTTAAAACAAGATAGTTAATTAATTGAGTCAGGTTATTAGATTGGATAAATTCTAATTAAAACCAGTTAAAATAGTTAGAGTAGTTTAGAATAAATTAGTTAAATTAGAAAGGATTAGGCAAATTAGGTGAGATTCTTGAATATAGTGATTTGAGAGATTTCTATAAAGGAAATTTGATGGTGATGTTAAACTTAGTTTCTGATGATTTTGACAGTAAATTAGTAGTATTCATTGGTAATTTGGTAGTAATCAATGATGTTTGAAATCTATTAAGTGTTTGATAGTATTTAGTTAGATTAAGATTAAATTTAGAATTAGAATAAATTAGAGAATTAAACTAATTAGTGAAGGATCAAGTGGATTAAATGAACAGGTTAAGTTGGAAGATTCGAACCAAATTTATGTTAGAATAAGTTAGGTTGGGGTATGTTAAGTTAGTTGATCAGATAATTAGAGTTCAGTAGATTAGGATTGGATAGTTAAGATAGGTTAGTTCAGGTTGATTTAAGTTGGGATTGTAGTTAGAGATAATTAGTCAAATTAAGTAAATTAGAGATAGGTTAGATTGGAATTAGGAAAGAACCAAGTTGGAGATTCATTAAATTAGTGGAAATAATTGAAATTTGGAATTAAGTAAGTGATTAAATTCAGAATTAGATCAAGTCTTCAAATTGAAACAAACAAATAAGTGAAATTAGAGATTGAGATTAGGCTATTTAAGTTAGGCTAGAATGATTGAGTTCGGTTAAAATGAGTTATTCAGGTGTGATTTTTCTGTGGGTGTGAGCGCATTATGCCGTCTGTCTGACCTGTTGGTAAGACTTGAACAGTTGAAACTTTTTCCCCAAACTTTCCCTACAGTGGGCTTCTTCAGTCAAATAGAAAATAAAGGAACAGTAGAGTGTAAAGACGATGTAATCAGCCCATACCCTTTATCGGAATTTGATTTGTCAGCCCCTCGGCCTGGAAGTTCAGTTCCATAGTCAGGAACTATCTGAAGATCAAGCGACAGGGGAGACAAATCTGTCGGAAGGGGTGCAGAGTAGAGTAGTATGTATGTAGAATGTAACCACTAAAAGGGTCATGCCCTCCAGATCAACACTTCTCCTTCCCCAAGGTTTTTCTGTACCAAGATGCCAGGGTTTCGGTGTCGCAAGATGAACATAAAAAAGGGTTAAAACAATACCGACAGGTTGTTGGGTAAACACATATGCAACAGTTGCCTTTTTCCCGCTTTTCCCCTACGGGGCTTCTTGATCGAATACGAAAATGGCGGAACGTAGAGATGTGAGCTTTAAATCAGTCCACCCCCCCAGTCTAAAATTTGGGAGTTGTCAGCCCCTCGGCCTGGAAAGTTCATTTCCCATAGTCAGGAACCGGGAAAATCAAGGGGCGTGCGGAGCTTAAATCTTCGGAAGGAGGGTGCAGGTAGTAGTAGTAGTAGTATGTGAGAATGTAACCACTGAAGGTCTGCCCTCTCAGACCCAACACTTTTTTAAAAAGCTTGCCCGGGTTTTTTCTGTACCAAGATCCCATGTGTTGATTCTGACAAATGAACATAAAAATTTAATCCGACGGTTGTTGGTAAGACACATATGCAACGTTGAAAACTTTTTGGGGCTTTGCCTACAGTAGCTTTTTATCGAATAAAAAAATAGGCGGGAACGGTAGAATGTGGGATTAATCATCCATCCCCTTGTGTCTAGTTTGAGTTTGGTCCTGGGCCCGGAAGTTCGTTCCATAGTGGAACATCGAATAAAGCGACATGGGGAAATTTAAAAATCTGTGGGAAAGGGGGTGAAAGGTAGTAGTAGTAGTAAAAAGGTGAAAATTTAACCCTAAAAGGTCTTTCCCTTCCCCAGATCAACACTTCTCATTAAAAAGTTTGTAAAAGGTTTTCTGTCCCAAGATGCCATATGTTGATGCCCAAAGATGAACATCAAAATGGTATACAATACCACAGGTTTTGGTAAAAACATATGCAACAGTTAGACAACTTTTTCCGAAACGTTTCGCCTAAAAGTGGGGCTTCTTCAGGCTTCTTCTACTGTTCCTCCCTTTTTTCTGTATTCGACTAAAGGGGCCTCGGGGAAACTTTTCGGAAAAAATTTCTAACTTTCTGTCTTACCTAAAATTATTTATCCTTTTTGATTCTCTTTCAACACTGGAAACAAGGCATTTTGGGAAAAAAACCCTTGGGGCCCAAAGTGAGTGTTGGTCTGGAGGAATGCCCTTTTCATTTACATTCTCACTACTCCCTTTTCTCCCTCTGCATCTCCTTACTTTTCTCCCCCGAAAACGTTTTCAATGGTTCTGCAGAACCTCCGGGGGGGAATCCAAAACGAAAAAGGTGAGGGGCTGATTACATCGTCTTCACCCTCTCTGTTCCCCCTTTTTCCCTTTTTGTGAAGAACTCTTGTGGCAGCGTTCGAAAAAAGGGAATTTTGTATGTTTTTTAAAACAACCTGTCGTATTTATACCATTTTGATTTCTCAACGCAACACTGGCATCTTTACAGAAAACCCTTGGAAACTTTAAGGGAAAGGGGTCAGAATGTTTTGGGTTTACTCTCACTCTACTCTACTCTTCCCTTCCCTTCACATTTTTAAAAGTCCCGCCTTTTAAGTTTTAAATTTTTAGGGAACTGTTTCCGGGCCGGGACAACCTAAAACGACCAGGTAAACTGATTACATCGTTTTCACTCTCTCTTTTCCCTCCCCCTTTTCTGTTTCAAAACCTTGTACAAACTTTCGAATAAAGTTTCTAACTTTGCATATTTCTTACTAACAATTCGGTATTGTTCCTTTTTGATGTCTTCGCCTTGTTGCGCGGGTGATTTTCACCGGGTAAATGCTTCAGTGGCGTCGGGAGGGGGGGAAAAAAACTCTGGTCTCCAGAGCGGAAGTTTTCTACCGGAAATCAAAATTTTTCCCCTGGGTGTGTTTACCAACAAAAAAAATAATGTTCTTTTTTGATGTTTCAAAACTAATTTAAAATATAAAAAAAGGTCGTTCAAAAATTCTGATCTCTAATGTTTTTTGGGAAGTTTTCCCAATATATTTTAGGTTGGGTTAGGTTAGTTGGGTTAGGATGGTTAGGCAAGGTTGGGTTTAGGTTGGTTAGGTAAGGTGGTTGGTTGGTTGGTTGGGGGTTAGGTTGGTAGTGTTAGGTTGTTAGGTTAGGTTGGGTTAGGTTAGGTTGGGTTAGGGATTAGGGTGGAAAAAATTAGGTTAGGTTAGGTTGGTTAGGTTAGGTTGGTTGGGTTGGTTGGGAAAAAGTTGGGTTGGTTGGTTGGGTTGGTTGGGGTTGGGGTTAGGTTGGTTAGGTTAGGTAGTTAGGTTGATTAGATTGGTTTGGGTTTAAAGGTTGGTTGGGTTGGGTTGGGGTGGTTAGGTTAGGTTGGTTAGGATGGTTAGTGTGTGTGTGTGTGTGTGTGTGTGTGTTTTTTGGTTGTCATAGAGTTTTGTAAATTTTTTGATTAAAATGATTTTAGTGGAATTGAGATGCATTTTGGATGTGAAATGTGTTTTTTTGTGTGTTTCGAAGGGTGTGTTGGGGTGGGTGAGTGGATTGAAGAAATGCGGGTGAGATGGCAATGTAGGGGGGGGTTTTAATTAGAAATAGGGGGAGATTTAACTGAATAAAAAAGGGTTGTGTGAATTTTTTAAAAAAGAATTATAAATTGAAAATTATGATATTTGGAAAAAGAATGGGGGGTGTTGAAACATGCCCAAATAGTTGGGTATTGATAATAAAATTTAATTTTTATTACAAGGAATTATGGAGAGGTTTTATTAAAAATTTAGTACTGGGGGAGAAATGTGTATTACTTTTAAGATTCAGTAAAAGGGGGAAAAATGTGAATAAATTGGTAATTGAGGGTTGTGGGTAATGTAGTCAATTAGAGATCAAAAAGATGATATAAATGGGTTGTTTTGTGACTTTTCTGATGCTTTTCCCCCTTATTAACTAATGAACAAAGGGTTAAAAACAAAAAAAAAATTTGGGATGTGGGTGATGTGGGGTGTTGTGATTTTCCCCAAGTAAATTGTTAAAACAAAAAAAAAAATGGGGGGTTATTTGTGGGTTGTGGGTTTGTTTGGGGAGTTTGTTTTTTGACTTTCTGATGAAATTAGCAAAGGAAAAAATTGGGGTTGTGGGTGTTTGGGTTGGGGGTTTTTTTTTGACTTTCATGACTGTACCCCCAAAAGAATTTTAATGAACAAAAAGGGTTAAAACGAGAAAAAATTGGGTTGTGGTTTTTGTGGGTGTTGGGGGGGTGTGTGTGTGCTTGTGTTATTTAGAGTTTTTGGAAATATTTTTCAGTGACATTATTAAACGAGAAAAATTTTTGGTAATTGATGGGGTAGTTAGTAATTAGGTTACCGAAAAAGATGATATAAGTGGGTTGTGATAAATTAGTTTTAAAAAAGATATTCAAAAAGGGGTTTTTAAAGGGGTTCAAGGGGGTTTATGTGTGTATTCAAATGTTTATAGAATGTTTTGGGGGTGTTCAAAATAAAGTGTTTGGAGTTTTTGTGACTTTTCTGATGTATTGTGTCCCTAAAAACTTTTAACTAAAGGTAAAAACGAGAAAATGCCTAGTCTGGGCGGGATGAGTTGTAATTTAATAAATTGTAAATGCAGATAAAATTTGAGATTCAAATCTTATTTGGGGGCTCAAATAGTGTTTTGGGGGAAAAGTAAGGTGTTTTAGTGTGTTAGGGGTTTTTAAGGTGTTCAAAGGTGTTTTGAGGTTTTAAAGGGGTTTTTTGGGGTTTTTCAAATATTTAAGTGTTTTTAAGGTGTTAAAGTTTTGGGGAAAGGGGCTGAAGGGTGTTTTTATTGAATTCAGCTTTTTTTAGTGTATTCCTGGTGTTTGGGGGGGACTCAAATTGTGTTTTTTAAGTGTTTCCCGTGTTGATTAAATGTTCAAAGGTGTTCAAGGTGTTTTTAGTGTGTTCAAATTTTTGAAGGGGATAAGGGGGTTTGAAGGTGTTCAAAAGGGGGTTTGAAGGGGTTCAAAGGTGTTTGAGTTATTCAAATTTGTTTTTGAAAAGGTGATCAAGGGGGTTTTGCGAATTTATTTTTGTAGTATTGTGGAAAGGGAAAATACTCAAAAGTGTTTTGGAAATTTAAAATTTTCAAGGTGTTTTAGGGGTTCAAATGTTGTTTTTGAAGGTGATCAAAAGGGGGTTTTTTAAGGTGTTCAAAGGGGGTTTTGAAGGTGTTCAAAAAGGGGTTTTTAGGTTTTTAAAAGGGGTTTTAGTGTGTTTAAGAGTGTTTGAAGGTGTTCAAGGGGGTTTGAAGGTGTTGAAGGTGTTTTTATTAATTCAGCATTTTATAGTATTCGTGGGTTTTTAATTGGGGTTTCTCAAATAGTGTTTTGGAAATGTTCAAAGGTGTTAAAAGTGTTTTTAGTGTTTAATATTTTTTGGGAAAGGGGATCAAGGTTTTTTGGGGAAAGGGGTTCAAGGTGTTTTTGAAGGGGGCTGAAGGGTGTTTTGTTAATTGCGGGGTTTTATATATTCCCTGGGGGTTAAATTGGAGTACTCAAATTGCTTTTAAGTGTTTCGTGTTGATTGGAAATGTTCAAAAGGGGTTAAAAGGGGTTTGAGTGTTTCAAATGTTTTTGAAGGGGATCAAGGGGGTTTGAAGGTTTCAAGGTTTTAAGGTGTTCTTTTTTAAGGGGTTTTCAAGGTGTTTTTAGGGGGTTCAAAGTGCTTTGAAGGTGTTCAAAGGGGTTTTTTGTATATTCAAAAGATTTTAAGTGGGTTTTTTTACAAAAAAAAATTTTTGATTAGTTTTGTGACTTTTTGTTACTGTGTCCCCCATTCTTTAAGAAATAAAGGGTTAAAACAGAAAAAAATTTTAGTTAGTTTTTTTTATAATTTATTTTGTATTTTTAAGAAATTGGGGAATTAACGAAAAAAAAACTTACGTGATGAAAAATTTGGGTTAAGAGTGTGTTTCCCCATATTTGTAATTTTTGGGGTAAGTTCGACTGATTCACCTGTGTGCGTGACCCTTAAATGTCCCCAAACTTTTAAAGAACTAAAAGGTCCAAAAATTCAGCTTTTTGCCTGGTCATACCCCGGAAAAACCCCTTAGTTCTTTTCTTTTTAGACCCCAGTAAACTACCCCCCAGAGGGAAACAAAAAT
>NC_091357.1:335107-345107 GCF_038502225.1 Cherax quadricarinatus | reverse complement strand
AGAGTAAAGTCCGAGGCAGCTACGGTGAAAAGCTCTGTTCCACAAGGCACAGTACTAGCTCCCATCTTGTTCCTCATCCTCATATCCGACATAGACAAGGATGTCAGCCACAGCACCGTGTCTTCCTTTGCAGATGACACCCGAATCTGCATGACAGTGTCTTCCATTGCAGACACTGCAAGGCTCCAGGCGGACATCAACCAAATCTTTCAGTGGGCTGCAGAAAACAATATGAAGTTCAACGATGAGAAATTTCAATTACTCAGATATGGTAAACATGAGGAAATTAAATCTTCATCAGAGTACAAAACAAATTCTGGCCACGAAATAGAGCGAAACACCAACGTCAAAGACCTGGGAGTGATTATGTCGGAGGATCTCACCTTCAAGGACCATAACATTGTATCAATCGCATCTGCTAGAAAAATGACAGGATGGATAATGAGAACCTTCAAAACTAGGGAGGCCAAGCCCATGATGACACTCTTCAGGTCACTTGTTCTATCTAGGCTGGAATATTGCTGCACTCTAACAGCACCTTTCAAGGCAGGTGAAATTGCCGACCTAGAAAATGTACAGAGAACTTTCACGGCGCGCATAACGGAGATAAAACACCTCAATTACTGGGAGCGCTTGAGGTTTCTAAACCTGTATTCCCTGGAACGCAGGAGGGAGAGATACATGATTATATACACCTGGAAAATCCTAGAGGGACTAGTACCGAACTTGCACACGAAAATCACTCACTACGAAAGCAAAAGACTTGGCAGACGATGCACCATCCCCCCAATGAAAAGCAGGGGTGTCACTAGCACGTTAAGAGACCATACAATAAGTGTCAGGGGCCCGAGACTGTTCAACTGCCTCCCAGCACACATAAGGGGGATTACCAACAGACCCCTGGCAGTCTTCAAGCTGGCACTGGACAAGCACCTAAAGTCAGTTCCTGATCAGCCGGGCTGTGGCTCGTACGTTGGTTTGCGTGCAGCCAGCAGCAACAGCCTGGTTGATCAGGCGCTGATCCACCAGGAGGCCTGGTCACAGACCTTGCCGCGGGGGCGTTGACCCCCGAAACTCTCTCCAGGTAAACTCCAGGTATATATGTATCTACACACACACACACATATATATATATATATATATATATATATATATATATATATATATATATATATATATATATATATATATATATATATATATACATGTCGTGCCGAATATTCCGAACTTGCGATCTTGGCTTAAATAGCAACGCTCATCTTGCCATATAGGACAAGCGATAATTTGTGTATGCAATAATTTCGTCAAAATCATTCTGAAGCTAACGAAAAAAATATATTTTACTGTGTTTTTTTAGTATTAAATTATTGTAAACAAATCTAAAATATATTTTGTTGGGTTAGGCTAAAATAAATTGTTCTTGTTATAATAAGGTTAGGTAAGTTTTCTAAGATTCTTTTGGTGCAAAATTATAATTTTTTACATCAACATTAATGAAAAAAATATATCTTTAAACGTATAAGAGAAAATTTTAGAAAGGACTTAATTTTAAATGAGTTCTTGCTAATTGACCAGTTTTACATATTCGGCACGACATATATATATATATATATATATATATATATATATATATATATATATATATATATATATATATATATATATATATATATATATATATATATACATATATATACACACACACACTGTAAGGATAATGCAGTACCATTCATTGACAACTGGGACAACTTCTATGGCCGAAATGACATGTATGCCAGGGATGGGATTCACTTATCCAGGGCAGGTGTGGGTTTTCTTGCTAACTCAGTTGAGGGGGTTGTTAGGACTTTAAACTAGGATTAGTTAGAGGTATGGGTTTAGAAATGATAAATAATGAGTATGGATATATTGACTTATGCTCTGATATTAAGAATCTTAATAGTAACTGTCATGGAGTAACTCTGGGTAATGATAATTTCAGAAATTGTGTAAAAACAAAGATGAATATGAAAAATGTGCAGAAGAAAAAACATAAGATGGTATTTTATGCTAACAGTCGAAGTGCAAGAAATAAAATTAATGAACTACGTTTGGTAGCATGTGCTGGGAACTTTGATATCATTGCATTAACTGAAACGTGGTATGATTTAATTAAAGAGTCGGGATATGACTGCTGAGTGTAATGTTCAGGGATTTAAGTTGTTCAATGTGGATAGATCTAATGGGAAGGGGGGTGGAGTTGCATTGTATGTTCGAGAAAATATTAATTGTTGCATAAAAACAGGTATAAAAATAGATGGAGCAGTAACAGAGTCTGTTTGGGTAGAGTTCGTGGAGGGTCAAGAAAAACTAATTCTAGGTGTAATATACCGACCTCCAGGCTTGGATCACGATAAAGGGAGACTTCTTTGGGACGAAATTGTTAGGGCTTCTGGACACAGTAACACAGTCATAGTAGGGGACTTTAATTTTAGTCAAATTGACTGGAATTCTTTGACAGGTAATCTAGAGTCCAGTGACTTTATGGAAACAGTTCAGGACTGTTTTCTGAAACAGAGCGTAACTGAGCCTACCAGGGGTAATAATTTGCTAGACCTAGTCTTGTCAAATAAGGAAACACTCGTGAATAATCTGGAGATCACTGAAGAGCTTGGCGCAAGTGATCACAAATCCATCACTTTTAGCATTAACTGGGAATGCAAGAATAATGATAATACAGTAAAAATCCCTCATTTTCGTTCTGCTGATTATAATGGACTTAGGGAACATCTGTCTAATCTTGATTGGAGTTATCTAGCTAATGATTTTATTAACGATGATCATACTTATGATTATGAAGGGATCTGCTTTTATGATTGTTTTCTTAATAATGTACACCGTGCCCAGAGTATATACATTCCCCAGAGAGAAATTAGGTCTAATAATAACGATCCCAAATGGGTTAACAGGAGGCTAAAGCATCTGTTAGGGCAGAAAAGGGGAATTTATAGGCGCATAAGAAGAGGAGAGGTTAACCTTACTGACCAATATGTTCAGCTTAAAAGAGAAGTAAAAAAGGCGATTAGAAAGGCTAAACGTGACTATGAAATTAGAGTTGCTAATGAATCAAAGACTAATCCAAAGGGATTCTTTCAAGTGTATAGGACGAAGGTGAAGGAAAAACTAGGACCTCTGAAAATTGGGAATGGACAGCTGACGGATAACGAACTGGAAATGTGCTCCTTATTTAAAGACTATTTTTTGTCAGTTTTTACACAGGAAGATGTAAATGAGATTCCAGTAATCAATGATTACTTAGTTCCTGATGAATTTAAGTTAACTAATATTACTGTCACGAGGGACATGGTTATTAAACAGATAGACAAACTGAAGCAAAATAAGTCCCCGGGACCCGATGAGCTGTTTTCCAGGGTACTTAAGGAATGCAAGATGGAACTTAGTCAGCCATTAACGAGTGTATTCAATGCATCCATCCTTACCAGTGTTGTGCCAGAGTTGTGGAAGATGGCTAATGTGGTTCCTATATTCAAATCAGGGGATAAGTCCACTCCTTCAAATTACCGTCCAATAAGCCTGACATCTATAGTGGGCAAGTTATTAGAATCAATTATAGCTGACATTATCAGAAGTCACCTTGAAGAACATAACTTGATAAATGAATCTCAGCATGGATTCACGAGAGGTCGTTCCTGCCTGACAAACTTACTGACGTTCTTCAATAGAACATTTGAGGCAGTTGACAGCGATAAGGAATATGATATTGTTTATTTGGATTTTAGTAAAGCCTTCGACAGAGTACCTCACAAGAGACTCTTAAGAAAAGTGGCAGCTCATGGTATAGGAGGTAAAGTTCTAGCATGGATTGAGGCATGGCTAACCAATAGAAAGCAGAGAGTTACCATTAATGGAGTGAAATCTGAATGGGGATTAGTCACTAGTGGCGTTCCACAAGGATCAGTTTTAGGCCCTCTCTTGTTCATAATTTACATTAATGACCTTGATGAAGGGATTACGAGTGACATGAGTAAATTTGCTGATGATACAAAGATAGGCCGTATAATTCACTCTGAGGAGGATATCAATGAACTCCAGGACGATTTGGACAAATTAATGTCTTGGTCTGAAAAATGGCAGATGAAGTTCAATGTGGATAAGTGTAAATGAAAATAACCCTCGAAGCTATAATCTAGGTGAAGTAGAGCTTGATCATACAGAATGTGAAAAAGACTTGGGAGTCATGGTAAGCAGAAATCTAAAGCCAAGACAGCAGTGCCTTAGTGTGCGCAACAAGGCCAACAGATTACTTGGATTTATCTCAAGAAGTATAAGTAACAGAAGTCCAAAAGTTATTTTGCAGCTCTATACATCACTAGTGAGGCCTCATTTAGATTATGCTGCTCAGTTTTGGTCTCCTTACTACAGGATGGATATAGACTCATTAGAGAACATACAGAGAAGAATGACTAAAATGATTTACTGTGTAAGGAACCTCACGTATGAAGATAGACTTAAAGCCTTAAATCTCCACTCTCTGGAGAGGCGTAGAACGAGAGGAGATATCATTGAAGAGTATAAGTGGATGACAGGCATAAACAAGGGAGATATTAATAAAGTACTGAGGGTGTCGAACCAGGTAAGAACCAGAAATAATGGATATAAGTTGGATAAATTTAGATTTAGAAAAGATATAGGTAAGTACTGGTTTTCTAACAGAGTTGTAGATGCGTGGAACAGTCTTCCTAGTGGGGTGATAGAGGCTAGGACCTTGTGTAGCTTTAAGAAGAGACTGGACAAATATATGAGTGGGAGGGGCTGGGTTTGATTGGTGTCATTGGGTACGGGAGTTATTTCTTGGGTGGCTTTAGGTAGAGATCGTTTTGATAAGGACCTGCCTCGTATGGGCCAGTAGGCCTTCTGCAGTGTTCCTACATTCTTATGTTCTTATATAAATATATATATATATATATATATATATATATATATATATATATATATACCATTGGAAGTCCAAGCCCCTCGCACACAAAACCTCCTTTACCCCCCTCCCTCCAACCCTTCCTAGGCCGACCCCTACCCCGTCCTCCTTCCACTACAGACTGATACACTCTTGAAGTCATTCTGTTTCGCTCCATTCTCTCTACATGTCCGAACCACCTCAACAACCCTTCCTCAGCCCTCTGGACAACAGTTTTGGTAATCCCGCACCTCCTCCTAACTTCCAAACTACGAATTCTCTGCATTATATTCACACCACACATTGCCCTCAGACATGACATCTCCACTGCCTCCAGCCTTCTCCTCGCTGCAACATTCATCACCCACGCTTCACACCCATATAAGAGCGTTGGTAAAACTATACTCTCATACATTCCCCTCTTTGCCTCCAAGGACAAAGTTCTTTGTCTCCACAGACTCCTAAGTGCACCACTCACTCTTTTTCCCTCATCAATTCTATGATTCACCTCATCTTTCATAGACCCATCCGCTGACACGTCCACTCCCAAATATCTGAATACGTTCACCTCCTCCATACTCTCTCCCTCCAATCTGATATTCAATCTTTCATCACCTAATCTTTTTGTTATCCTCATAACCTTACTCTTTCCTGTATTCACCTTTAATTTTCTTCTTTTGCACACCCTACCAAATTCATCCACCAATCTCTGCAACTTCTCTTCAGAATCTCCCAAGAGCACAGTGTCATCAGCAAAGAGCAGCTGTGACAACTCCCACTTTGTGTGTGTTTCTTTATCTTTTAACTCCATATATATATACATATATATATATATATACATATATATATATATATATATATATATATATATATATATATATATATATATATATATATATATATATATATATATATATGCATATATAATTGGGGTCCACCTCTGGTGTAAATAAATCGTGGGACCCATAACCTCGGAGAAGTGGATAAAAAAGGCTTCAAGGAAGAATATTTGGATTTCTTCCTGAAGCCTTTTGGGAATTTCCATTTCCCCCCTTTACCCCATTTTTTTCGTTTTTTTTTGCAATGGGAAATTTTTTTGTTACATAATATGGAAATTGAATATTTAAGTTATTGTTGATAAAAAAGGTGGCTTTAAGGTACCCCTTTTTATGTGTGTATCACTGTTTTGGGGGGGAAATCCCCCTCCAGCTCCTCAGGCGGGGTTTTTCTTAAAATGCAGCAGGCTTACCCCTTTGAACAGCCCACTAAACCGCTGGAACAGAAAATTTAGCTGCCCTGGGCCCCTAGTTACCCCTGATGGCCCTTTTTCCCCCAGCCCCTTTAAAGGAATTTTAATGCTTTTCTTTTTTCCATGAGAAAAAGGGGTCCCCGGGGCCTATGGGAACAAACATATAATGTTTGGGCAAAATTCCCCCATTTTTTTCCTAGATTTTTGGGATTCCCTAAAAAGCTGGCAGCTCCTTCCTTCCTCCCTGGTGTATTGGAGATAGGTATCACCCAAAGGTAGATGCACATGTAGCCCCCCCACCTGTTTCCCATCTTTCCAGGCTTGAAGGGTGATACCATCTGGATGTTTCTGGCTGCCATCAGACCCTGCATAGCTGGGGTGGCTCTCATACTGCTGGGCTTTCCCCGGCTGTTGTGGGCCCCTCTTGATAATTTTAAATTAACCTCCTCATGTCTTGCAATTTTTCCCCCTCGGTTTTTGGCACACAAGACCATGGACAAAAATCGGTCTCCCTTTTCCCCTTTTGCCACAAATACACCTGTTTTTGGGCCCCGAGAATGGGGGAAAACAAGTGGGGGAGCAACCCCGTCGGATGGTCTGTGGGTCGGGCGTGTCCAAGGCTGGGTTGGGAAAAACCAACAGAAAGTTCCCCCATGATGAGCTCCCCACTGCCCAGGGGGTGGGCCCAAATTTCCCTGACACATTTGAAGCATTTTTGAGGCTACATTTTCACTACTGGACCACCCCAGTGCGATTTTTGAGTTTTTGGGGGGAAAGCAGGTAGGGTTTTTCAAAACCCATTAGATTATCCCAAAATCGGGCCCTCAATAAACTTTCGGTCCTGGATTCCAATCTTGTCTCTAAGATTTTCCCAGGAGAATCGCTGCTAAAAACCCTCTGGATGCAATAATGAGGACAAAAAAGCAGGAAAGCCCCTCTTGAGGGTTTGCAGACACCAATGCCCCTAGTCGGCTGGGAGCGAAAGCTTGGTTCCACTGCCTGTCTTCTGGGAAGTAAGGTTAAGTCTTTCAAAAAATCTGCCTCGAATCTGTCATATTCGTGCAGTATAGGTTTATCATATAAAGGGTTGCACATCTTGGGAAATTTCCCAACCTGGGCAAAGTCAAGCACTTTGTGAGAAGGTACAAGGCATCGTGGGTTAAAAGATTGCCTTTCGTTGTTCCATTCTCCTTAACTCTTCCAATTTTTTCCCCTGGTTTAATTTTTGCAGCATTGCTTCTCAAAAGGTCCCCTAAAAGACACTGTTTGTGGGGAAGATTTTCTGCTCCTGGTATTTTTGATGAGTTTTTTTCTGTCTCCTTTGCCATTACCTTTTAAGATCGTGTAGGGGGGACCCCCTTTGTACCTGGTGGTGTGCCATCATCTAGGAACCAGATTTTTAGCTCGCTGGCCCCAGTCGGGCTGTGATTTCTCTAACTGCTGTCCCGAAAAAGAAATGGTGCAAAAGGATCCCCTTGTTGGACCCCCTCTGATGATGTGATTTCATCTCCCCAAAAAGCATTGTTTCCCATATACCCAGCTGCAACAAAGGAAGTGACCAGGGAAATGTTCTTGTGCTGCTGCTAATACCAAAATCTCTTTTCAGGAATTAAATGCATTTTTTGAAATCTAATTTTACCACTGCATTGTCCTCCAGGCGGGTTGTTGATATAAACCCCTTTTTGCATTTAACTGCTGCTTCACTTCCTTGAGGGCCCCAAAATCAAGCTGGTTTTGGGTTTAAGCTTCTGGCTGCCCTGTGCACAAATACTTTGGACAGCAACTTTGGATACAGGTGGCGTAAGTTGCCTAATTGGTTTTAATTCCTCCATTTCTTTTTTAAATGCACAAGTGTTGCAAAAAAAAAAGGGCTAATTTTATCAGAATCAGACCAGCCAAGAAATTGGTTGAAAAACTTTTGATCTCTGAAAGCAGTGTCTCTGCAATTTTAATAACTGGATTAACCATTTCCCTTTTAAAAGCTTTGGGCCCTTTTCAGTGAACCCCCGCAGGGCCGATGGGGAAAGACAAATTTTGCTTTTTAAATGTCTGGGTCCTCCACAATCAATGGTTCCACAGTGGGGACAGGGTGTTTGGGGCTGTTGGTGCCACTGGTTTCCCTGGCAGGGTCTTTTCCCCTAAGTGCTTCAAAATGTCCCGAATCCGGGGGCAACTGTATCTTCACTGGTAATAATTCTGATTGCCCCCACTGTGTTGCCCCCTTCAATTTTTTTGCTCACCTGGACTCTGGCTTTTTTCCCGTCATTGGGTGAGTGGGGTTCTACCCTCCTTTTTTTGTTGATGGGGAAGGCGAATGGGGTTATCAGCTCCAAAGGGAAAACCTTTAAGGGTTTAATTTTCTTGGGTTAGCCTCCCCCCCCTTCTTTGGCACAGCTAAGCAAACATTGCCACAAAAGTAGCAAGTTGTGCCCCCTGCCTTGATGGGTTTATGGGCATTTGAAGGGGGAACCCATGTTTTTTTTATCCAAAGGGGATCTGTAAGTTTTCCCCCGCTGCGTGTGGACAGGTGGGGGGAAAATGTGTGTGTCCTGGTACCTGTTCTTTTAAATTTCCTCCCGGTTTGTCCGTGGATAGGGTCTTTGGGGTGGGTTCAAAGGGGCCAGAGGTGGCTCCCGGTCATCACTTTCCACAGGACATCCCGAACCAGGGGCAACTACCATGTTTTCGGAGGGAAAACCCTTAGAGTTGAGACAAGGCTGTGATGACCGACACTTGCCCTCCTAGTATTGCCCGCCGTGCCCCTATCCCCGGCTGCTTGCCCTTTTTGGTTTGGGATCCCTCTGCTAGACTAGGTGGGGTGGAGTTTACATGCTGGGTGGGGATGGGGGGTGGAAGGTAGTGAACTTGACCGTGGTGGTCTGGTGGAGTTTGGGGGGGCTGGGAGGAAAAACCCCCCGGGAAATTTGGTGGGGGGGCGGGTTGTTGGTGGGGTTTCCCGGGGGTACAATACCCTGGACTTTTAAAATATATATTGTTCCCCGTCTTACAATACACACAACATTATTTGTTTTCCCCCAAGCCCCTTTAACAATGTGGGTTTGGGGACTGCTGAACCCAAAGTGTTCACTCCCCATCTGAAAAACACCGCCCCCTCTTCCCCCCACCCCGAGGGGGTGGGGGGGAAGCCGTGGTCGCTCCCCCCGTTGATTAATCCCATTTTTTTCTGTAACATATGCCTTTAAATAGTCCATCATCCCCACACAATCATTTTTTGGTTTTCTGGAAGCATGGTGCAAATTTCTGGAAAATAAAATGTTTTTATAAGAGCTTTTTGGGGGTTTGTATATAAAGACAATCTTGGCCATTTAAATTTAAATGAGGCCTTATTCTCCCCCACGTCCACTGGCCTCTTCCCCTACCACCTCTCATAACATTCTAAACTGCACAACCCTTCCCCCCCACACACACACACACACACACACACACACACACACACACACACACACACACACACACACACACACACAAGTAAACAACAGGGTGATGGGGGAAAACTGGCTGGGGGGCAAGGGAAAAGCTCACTCCGGCAGAAAAAGTTACTGGTAATGGGGATTTCAACCACAGGGGGGATCGACTGGGAAAACCTGGAGCCCATGGGGTCCCGAAACATGGAGGAAAAAAAATGATGGATGTGGTCTTGAAAAACCCCATGCATCCCCAAAATGTCGGGGGCACAACCAAAGAGAGAGGGGGGGATGAGCCAACCAAGACTGGATCTTGTTTCCCCCCTAGGCAGTTCAGACATTTAGGGCATCATTTATGGGGGCCCCTTTGGG